>NC_041383.1:534388619-534441095 GCF_002162155.2 Triticum dicoccoides | reverse complement strand
CCACGGGCTCCGAAAACCCAAGGGAAAAAGGCTTAGGTGAGGGAAATGGTAAAACCAAGGTTGGGCCTTGCTGGAGGAGTTTTATTCTAAGCAAACTGTCAAGGGGGTCCCATAAATCACCCAACCACGTAAGGAACGCAAAATCAAGGAATAACACCGGTATGACGGAAACTAGGGGCGACAAGAGTGGAACAAAACACCAGGCATAAGGCCGAGCCTTCCACCCTTTACCAAGTATATAGGTGCATTAATTAAATAAGAGATATTGTGATATCCCAACATAATCCTGTCCATCATGGAGCAATCTTCAACTTCACCTGCAACTAACAACGCTATAAGAGGGGCTGATCAAAGCGATAACATAGCCAAGCAATGGTTTGCTAGGAAGGGTGAAAAGGTTAGAGGCTGACATGGCAATTTGGGGGGCTTGAACAACAAGAGATAGGTAGCGCGGCAAAGCGATAGAACGAAGCAACTAGCATAGCAATGATAGTAGTGAGATCCAAGGTGATGGTCATCTTGACTGAAATCCCGCTAGGAATAAGAAAGAGTCCATGAAGAAGATGAAGCCACGAAGACGAACCAAGCGTAGACGAATGAATCCTCACGATCGCAACGAAACAGGAACTAACGAGAAGGAGCACAACCGGAAAGAAGCAAACAACAAGGTAAACACACAACACATAGACGCTCAACCAAGTATGATGCATGAAAAAGTCTATATGATGCTACTCATGGCAAGAGATGATGCATACAAGAGCAACACATCAAAGCAAGTTTAAATGAGGCCGGAAACAACATATAACAAATCCGGTAAGTCCTCATATGCAAATTTCGAAATTGGTCCAGATCTGAATAAACCTTATGTTCAAGTTGTTAAACAGCAAGTTAAGATGCACCAAGATGATCTACACAAAATTCTAGTCAAGTTGCATATAAAGTTCATTTAGTTCGGAGCTACGGCCTAGAAGATATGAGCAAAACAAGTTAAGCATGTCATTGATGTAAAATGCATACAAACCTCAAGCAAACACACAAGAAACATGGATGCAACAAGGTAACATGAAACTACATGCAAATCTAAGCAAGTTTCACACAGAGCATGCTCAAAACGAAGCAACGGTGCCACACATACACATGAAACAAGTTTAATAGACAAGCTGTCCAAAGCAGCAACTATGCATCTAGCAAGCATCAAAACAGTATGCTACAACACCTCAACATGAAAACAAAAGGCATGGACATGATGTACAGGTAAATCACGACAAAACATGAACACTGAGATATCTCCAAAAATCGCTAGAAGATGCTCAAAAGGACATGTCAAGATTGTAAATAATAACAGTTCATAGACTTAGCAGAAAATCACCGAGCATGACAGAAATAACATTAGGTTGCAATGCTTAGAGCTATCAAATAACATGCTACAGGAGCTTATCATGGCAAACAAAGGCATGTCATGTTAATATTAAAGACAAACAACAAAACTACATTACTGAACTTATTCCAAATATCAACAGAAAACATGGTAGCTTTCATGCAAATATGGCAAATGATATGACAGATTCAGAATAATAGTACATGGCAGGAACAACGATAATTAGGCATGTTGGTGAGCTTGTACCACTCTCCACAGAGCATTTCATGGCATGTGAAGTCAACCAACAGTAAGAATACACATTTATGGAGCTAAACATGGCAATAGCATAGTCATATGGTGCATGGATCACTAGCAAAACAATGGGAAAACTAAACTTAATGTTAACAGGCTGACAGCAACATTATTTAGCAATTTGAGAGCAAGATTACAACAATTCACACAGGCTATAAATGCAACCAAGGGCACGGATGGATAGAGCATGACATGTTTAACAAAACATCCTTAGTGAAAATCTCCAGATTATGCATAGAATGACTTGTAGCAGCAGGTTTACATAGCAGGATGATATAACAGATTCAGCCTAGCAAATCAGTAACAACAAGTACCCTACTTCACGAGCTTGATGCACTCACTACAAGAATCAGAAAAATACATGGATTGCACCACCGTAAAGATGGCATTATGTAACTCAGAACTCATGTAGAAATCAAGCTCATAGGATGCACACACAAAATGCAATGAAAAAGACAAAACAACAATTTCTGTTAACAGGCAGCAGGTAACATCATAAAGCATTCTTGAAAAAATTATTAGGGCAACAATATGGACTCAAACAAGCTTGCCACAATTGAATGAAATGAGGAGTATCTCACAGTGAACATTTTGACATATTATATGCACAAATCGGAGCACCGAGCATGAAGTTATGGCATGACGAGCAGTGCATCAGAATGTAAGATTTCCGGGACTTAGCAGAAAATATACCCTCTGAAACTGGACGGGGTCGTTCCGGGACGTAGAGATCCGGGCGCGGGGAGGCCATTTGGATGGAGGGAGTGGTGGATCTGATCCACTCCCTCGGATCCGGCCAGAGTTCTCGCCGGAGTTGGCCGAGGAGAGGTCCGGCGAGGCGGGGACGGGGCGCTCCGGGCGGATCTCGCCGGATCCGGTCCGGGGCGAGGCAGGACGGCGACGGGGAGGCGCGGCCGCGGCGGCTACGGGCACTGGCGGTGACCGGAGGAGGCGGCGCACTGCGGGAGCGCGGGCGGCGATGCAGGGCAGCGAGGCAGCGGCGGAGAGGTCGGCACCGGCGAGCATCAACGAAGGAGCGGGGCGGCCGAGGCGCTCCTGGCCGAGGTGGGGAGGCCGGCGAGGGAGCGAAGCGCGACGCCGGCGAGGCACGCCGAGCTCGCGGGCGGCGAGCTGGACGGCGCGACACCGGAGAGCGGCGGCGGACGGCTGCGTGAAGGGAAGCGGGGACGAAGCACTGCCGAGGCGGCGGGGCCGGAGGATGGCGGCGGGGGCGCGGGCTACCTCGGTCCCGGCGCGGACCGGGGTGGGCCCGATCTAGGCTCCACGGGCCCGGCGGCGGAGGGAGGAGAGAGAGAGGAGGCGCGGGGGTCACGTGGCGGCGGTGGATTGGTTGGAGGGCGGCGGCGGACATGTCCGTCGGTGGGGGAGATGTGTCCGGCGACGCGGAGGGAAGAAGGTTAGGGTTTGGACTGTGATTTTGAAGGGGGGAGGTGTTTATATAGGTAGATGGAGCTAGGAGAGTCCAAATGGGGTGCGGTTTTCGCCCACACGATCGTGACCGAACGACGGAGAGCATGGAGGGGGGGTTAGATGGGCTAGTGGGCTGTGGTGAAGGGTTGCCGGGCTGCAAAGAGAAGGGGCTTTCGGTTAACTCAGTTAACCGTTGTGGCATCAAACGATCTCCAAATGGAATGAAATTGGACGGGCAGTCTGCCGGTGATGTACCAAGGCCACTCGGCAAATCTTGACCCATTCCGAAAACGTTTTTCGGCGGCTCACAAAACAAGAACTGAGAGGTGCGACGGGCGCGTGCGAGTGTGGTTGGGCTCAGAACGGACAACTGAGAGAACCGGGGGAACCCGAACGGATGCAAGTTTTGAAAAACATGCAGATGAAAGGCAGATGATGACATGGCAAAATGCAACACGCAAGCAATGAAATGGAAATTAAGGCGAATAACTGGAGGACACCTGGCGCATCGGACTCGGGGAGTTACAACTCTCCTCCACTAACAAGAGATCTCGTCCCGAGATCTTAGGAACGAGGCGAAAGAGAAAGAGAAAGAGGTGAAATAAGACCAGAAGAAAGAAGAATAACAAAGTCGAGAGAACTCGGGTAGAAAGAGGAATGACGAGTATGACAAAAATCAAAAGCTCATGGAAACAAGACAGACTATGAAAGCACTCCGGTTAGAACACGATAGAAAAGGAATAAGAATGAAATAATTTAGACTGCACTCCGACTAAAAATAGAAGGAATAGAACATGAACTTCACAAGATGGGATGGCACTTGATGAGATGAACAACGCAATGCCTCCGGAAGAATTGAAAGAATGGAATGAAAAGAACTTAGAAGGAAGGATTGAACGGAGTTTTTGAGATAATCAACAACGAAAGAATAAGTTTGTTGTGGACTTATCAAAAACATCTCAAAACTTGAAGTGAAATTGTACCACAACCAAATGTCTGAATAGCTGAGCGGAACAAAGAAATGAAAAACACCACTTCAGAAGAAAACAGAGAATTATTTGCACTTTGAGATGCAAGAAAAAAAGATAGTTGAACTCTCCACAAGAATCTTGATGAAAAATTGAAAGAATGAATTAAATCCTTAACGAACCACCATGAGGAACTCCGGTAACAAAAGGATGATGAGATGGAACTGAAGGATGAAAATAATAAGATTAAGGCTTGCGGTCATAGAGATTGAGGTTCCGACGACATGGCTGAGAAAATTTGAACTCCGGAAAAGAAAAGATCAAAACACTTGGAACTAGAATTTATTCCTCACGAACAAGCTCCGAAGAAAAGGGATTACTTGATGATGATGAAATACGAATAAGAATTATGTTATGCTTATCCTCATCAAATTTAATTGATGACAACCAGATTTGGCATGCAACTTATTGCCCTTGAAAAGGATTGAGGAGTATATGGCGCCACCTTTAGGAAGGTCTTCAATGAACCACCGTTAGGATTGGAAAGAACGAATGGATTAAAATGATAATCAAGGAAAAAGAATCTTGAACGAACCAAGAATTCAAAATTGAATGACGAAAGAGAATGAATCACCGGGAAGAATTAGAAGAACAAATATGCTTGAGGGGATTTAGATGCAAAAGAACGGGAAGAACTCGAACTGATTAAAGAGCACTTGAACAAAGCGCCAGGATAATTGGATAACGGTAACTGAAATATGAGGACGAAGAATTCTTCTGGAATGATGGCCCCCGGTGAAGCGAAACAGAAATCAACTCCTGAAATACTCCAGATAGGTGAGAAAAAGGAATATTTGACAAATGGAATAATTCGAGAGGATAATATGAAGCTTGAACCACGAATCTTCAGGAGAACGGGCAAGATTTAGAGGAAAAACTCTTATTCGATCTTCGAATGGCGATGAGAAACACCACCAAAATTACTGAGATACTCCGGGAGAATGAAAAAGAGGAAGGGTTGAACCAAAGATGAAAAGGATTGAAATCGATCTTGAAAAGGCATGTGACTGATGGAATCCATTCTTACGTCACACTTGAAAAGAATTTGAGAATAACTCCAGAATAATTAGAAGAGTCAGGTAAGATCCTGGGAAAAGACCTGTGGGTTAGGGCCCACTAAAAGAAAAAACCGTTGGAAACGATTGTTAACGAGATAGATGATGCACCGGAACAATTGAAATATTTGAATGAGGTGACAACCTCGAATTAATTCAAACACAGATGAATCTCCTAAGAAGTCTTGAGCACTCCGGAAGGATAAACTGGCAAGAGGCGAACAAGTAGGGAAAACACTTTAACCAAGGGAAAGAATACAATCAACACCGAAAAACTTGAATTGAATCCACCGGAGAAGAAAATGAGATGAAGAATGTCCACTGAGATGAGAATTCACCGGTTAAAATGATTGAGGGAAGACTGAAGAGGCTCCACACGAATGAAATTGATGCTCGAAATAGGCTCAGACTCCGGGAAGAAGAGGGTGGGAGGCCGGGAAAACAAAGGCACCTGGAAGGGAGAACCGACAAATATCTTGAAGAGAAAACACCGGTTGAAAGAAGGCAAAAGCTTCGCACAAGTAGGATGGATACTCGATTACGGACTCCGACTCCAAGATGAAAAGGGTGGGCGGGTGGGAAATAAAACAACTGAGGATTGAACTTGCAAAAACGGAGAGGGTCGAATCACCTTGACGAGAAATGGACCGGATGCAAAGAGCTGAGGAACAACGATCGAAAATCTAACAACGTGATCCTAAAGAAAAATTTGAAGGGGAAGAGGAATAACTCAAAACACCTACGTCAAGATTCCTCACCAGCGCAATGAAGGGGCTGAGGAGTAAAAGAATTCCTACTCTCCGATATAACTAGACTCAGAAAACAGTTTTCTTCTAGACTCGACAACGACCAAACTATACGATCAATCAAGGGGGCTCCTGTAGGACCTTGAGAAGAGGTGTCTAGAGGGGGGGGGGGTGATTAGACACTAAGAGCCAAAGTTGCAGTTTTTAAGTTTCTTTAAGGTTTGAGTGGAGTTTAGGCACAAGTTTAACATTCACAACGTATAGCAAGCAAGAATGGAAAGAGTATATGAGCAGCGGAAAATAAAGCATGCAACTTGCAAGAATGTAAAGGGAAGGGATTGGAGGATTCAAACGCAATTGGAGACACATATGGTTTTGGCGTGGTTCCGATAGGTGGTGCTATCGTACATCCACGTTGATGGAGACTTCCACCCACGAAGGGTAACGGCTGCGCGAGTCCATGGAGGGCTCCACCCACGAAGGGTCCACGACGAAGCAGCCTTGTCTATCCCACCATGTCCGTCGCCCCATGAAGGACTTGCCTCACTAGCGGTAGATCTTAACGAAGTAGGCGATCTCCTTGCCCTTACAAACTCCTTGGTTCAACTCCACAATCTTGTCAGAGGCTCCCAAGTGACACCTAGCCAATCTAGGAGACACCACTCTCCAAGAAGTAACAAATGGTGCATTGATGATGAAGTCCTTGCTCTTGTGCTGCAAATGATAGTCTCCCCAACACTCAATTCTCTCTCATAAGATTTGGATCTGGTGGAAAGAAGGTTTGAGTGGAAAGCAACTTGGGGAAGGCTAGAGATCAAGATTCATATGGTAGGAATGGAATATCTTGGCCTCAACACATGAGTAGGTAGTTCTCTCTCAGAAATAGGATGCTGGAAGTGTAGGTTCAGTCTGATGGCTCTCTCCACGAATGAAGAGGAGGTGGAGGGGTATATATAGCCTCCACACAAAATCTAACCATTACACACAATCTACCAAACTCGGTGGGACCAGATCGTTAAACTCGGTCAGACCGATTTAGCAACTAATGTGACCGTTAGGGTTTTCGGTGGGACCGAAATGCAACTCGGTAGGACCGATATGGTTAGGGTTAGGGCATAACGTAATCTCGGTGAGACCGATTACACAAACTCGGTGAGACCGATTTTGGTAATAAGATTTCCAGAGAGTTGGTCAGGCAAACTCGGTTGGACCGATTATCAAACTCGGTGGGACCGATTTTGATAATAAGTTAACCAGAGAGTTTGCATTGTAATCTCGGTAGTACCGATTGCTCAAACTCGGTGAGACCGATTTTGATAATGGACATACACAGAGAGATTACAATCCCATCTCGGTGAGACCAAGATCCCTATCGGTGAGACCGATTTGCCTAGGGTTTGTGGCAGTGGCTAAGACATCCAAACTCGATGGCGTCGGATAGGAAGAATCAGTGGGGCCGAGTTTGACTTTAGGTTTAGGACATATGTGTGGAAGTGGGAAAGTAGTTGAGGGTATTTGGAGCATATCACTAAGCACTTGAAGCAAGAGGCTCATTAGGCAACACCTCATCCCTCCTTGATAGTATTGGCTTTTCCTATAGACTCAATGTGATCTTGGATCACTAAAATGTAAAATGAAGAGTCTTGAGCTTGAAGCTTGAGCCAATCCTTTGTCCTTAGCATCTTGAAGGAGTTCCCACATCCTTTAGTCCATGCCACTCCATTGGTGAACTTATCTGAAACATACTAGATAAAAGTGTTAGTCCAACAAGAGATATGTTGACATTAATTACCAAAACCACCTAGGGAGCACTTGTGCTTTCAATCTCCCCCTTTTTGGTAATTGATGACAACATACATCAAAGCTTTAGATAAAGATATAATGAGTAGCAAGTAAAGCTTTGGAAAGTCATGTAACAAGCATAGGCTCCCCCTACAGGTATGCAATCGTGTGAATATGGAATATAGAAGCATGTGATAGCATAACCATGATAGAGCAGGCAATGTGTTACATGTATCTTGGCCATATGCATCAGAGCAAATAGTATTAAAGGAAATACCTTCATGCCCATGAGTCCTTCTTGCAAACAGTATGCACATCAGCAAGAATTCCTCATACACATGATTGTGATGCATATACTTACCTTGTAGTCTTGAGTTGGCTTAGGATGGAATGAACCTGCGTAAACAAGGTTAGATAACACAGATACATCTACTAGCCAGAGCAAACAAAAGAAACCACAAGAATACCAAGACTGGGATGACATGTAGAGAGTGAGTACTAAGTACTACATTGGATTAGACATGTCCCCAAGAGTAAAGATATGCAATGAATTTGAATGATTTCTTTCCCTTAGATGTCTTGCTCCCCCTGAATCTAGCATGGGATACTGGGAGAAGATAGGGAATAGAAAATCAGAGCTGAAAGATATGAATGATGATCAGAGCTAATGCAAACTAATGCAAGTAAGCACATATGAACATGTCTTTCCCCTCAAGAAGACATGTGGCATCTCTCCTATTGAACACCAAGCATCTAGGATCCTTGAGAAATACATTCTACTAGTATTCTCTCCCCCTGGAGATCTCTCTCCCCCTGAGAGGGTGATACTCTCTCTCTGATGTGATCTCTCTCTAAAATATAAGCTTTGATGTGATCTCTCTCTTCCCCTTTGACATCAATTTCCAAGAAGGGCTTGATAAAGATGTAATCTCTCTCTCCTCCTTTGGAATTTGTTATGAATGGGTTGGATCCTTGAGTCACCCCATAAAGCAATGATAAAAATGTGATGCTTGTAGAGGACAAGATTCATTGAGTGGAGCTGGATCAAAAGAAACACATAATAAGTGGCAAACTGTTTTTCCTATTGTGAAATCGGTGGCACCGAGTGGTATGCTTCGGTTGGACCGAAAGGATTCAGTTGGACCGAAAATAGCAAATCGGTGTAACCGAGTTCATCGCAGAGAAAACACTTGTCACCTCAGATCACTAGACTAGTAAGATCTCATAAAGATTTGCAAGGAATTAACTGAAAGATGTGCAAGGAATTTGATGCAGAAAATGCAGAGCAAACAGAAAGAAATCTAGATGAAGTTTTTTTGAAAGGGGAAACACATATGCATGAGACAAATGCAAAACACAGAAAAGAACACAAGAGAACTTCATCTAGAGATGGTCGGTGACAAAGTCACCTATGTTAGAGTATATTGACTTAGGATTCAAGTGAGATCACTTGATCATAGGTCATACTCATCATTTAAGCTCAAAATGGGGTTGCCATTTTTCGTTTAAGCATCTTGATGTATTCACATCTTGTCGAGTTGCTTTGAATCATGACTCGGAGTAAAGCTTCTCTAAGATGGAATAACATACCTTGGTTGGTGGTGATGTCCATGTTGTTGAACTTGTGTGGCTTTCTCAAGGTTGATGTAGCCCATCAAGAATTTGGAGCACCACTTGGAATTTTAGTCCATCTACCTACACGGGTTGGTTCTTGCAAGGAAGAGCACTTGTATATCCACAAATGACAATCATGAAACTCAACATAGAATTTGTCAAAGGATATGTTTGAATGGTTTTGTGCTTCCTTGTCTTCAACCACCTTTGTGTAGAGACTCGGTGATGTAGAGATTTCTCAAGATATGAGTAAATTACGATCTCATGGAATTTGATTCAACCAAGTACCTACATGGGTTAGATAACATGCAAGATACAAATATATCCAAGACATAAGATTTTCATCATAAGAGAAATATCAAGGATTATTCATAAGCTCATGTCTTGCATGTTCCCAATGGAGTTTCTACTCCAAGTTTGAAGCATCAATGATGTTTAATTCTCCTCTTAACCTGCAAAACACTTGCTCATCAAGAGGTTTAGTGAATATATCCGCTAATTGCTTTTCAGTGCGAACATGCTTAAGATCAATGTCACCCTTAGCAACATGATCTCGAATGAAATGATGACGAACTTCAATATGCTTAGTTCGAGAGCGTTTCACGGGATTGTGAGCAATCTTGATAGAACTTTCATTGTCACAAAGTAATGGAACATGTTTCACATATACCCCATAATCTTTAAGAGTTTGGGTCATCCAAAGTAATTGAGCACAACATGAACCAGCGGTAATGTATTCCCCTTCGACGGTGGACAAGGATACTGAGTTTTGTTTCTTGGAAGACCAAGACACAAGAGATCTACCAAGGAATTGACAAGTACCCGAAGTGGACCTTCTATCAACCTTGTCACCGGCATAGTCCGATTCGGAGTAGCCAACAAGATCGAAAGAGGCCCTCTTTGGATACCAAATGCCAAAATTTGGTGTATGGATTAAGTATCTCACTATCCTTTTCGTGGCCTTAAGATGACATTCTTTAGTAGCATCTTGATATCGTGCACACATGCACACACTTAGCATGATATCGGGACGTGAAGCACATAGATATAATAATGAACCAATCATAGAGCGATAAACCTTTTGATCGACCGGTTCACCATCTTCGGTCAAATCAAGATGTCCACTAGTAGGCATGGGTGTAGTCATACCTTTGCATTCTTGCATATTGAACTTCTTGAATAAGTCCTTGGTGTACTTTGTTTGAGAGACAAAGGTACCTTCCTTAGTTTGCTTGATTTGCAAACCAAGAAAGAATTTGAGTTCACTCATCATAGACATCTCAAACTTCTCCGACACTAGCTTCCCAAACTGTTCACTAAAACGAGGGTTAGTTGAACCAAATATAATATCATCAACATAAATTTGGCACACAAAGAGTTCACCATTAACCCTTTTAGTAAAAAGAGTAGAATCAATTTTCCCAATTTCAAAGCCTTTTTCAATAAGGTACTTGGTCAAGCATTTATACCATGCTCTAGGAGCTTGTTTAAGACCATAAAGAGCTTTGTGAAGTTTGTAAACATGATTGGGTTTCTTAGGATTGACGAAGCCAGGCGGTTGCTTAACATAAACTTCCTCCTCTTTTTCACCATTTAGAAAAGCACTTTTAATGTCCATTTGGTACAAGGTGATATCATGGTGATTAGCATAGGCAAGATGCGAATGGACTCAAGTCTAGCAACGCGGGCGTAAGTCTCACCATAGTCCATACCTTCGACTTGTGTGTAGCCTTGGGCGACGAGACGTGCTTTGTTGCGAACTACTTGTCCATCTTCATCTTGTTTGTTGTGAAACACCCATTTGGTACCGATGATGTTGTGGTTGTTGTCGGGCTTCTCAACCAATGTCCAAACTTGGTTCCTCTCAAAGTTGTGTAGCTCTTCATGCATAGCATTTATCCAATCCGAATCTTCCAATGCTTCTTCAACCTTCATAGGTTCAATGCTAGAGATGAAAGAATAGTTTTCACAAAAGTTAGCTAAACGAGTTTTAGAGCGAGTGATTCTCCCGGTTTGAATGTCATTGTAGATTTGCTCGACGGGATGATCTTTAGCAACTCTTGCTCGAACTCGTGATAGCTTTTGCTTGGGTCTTCGTTGAACATCTTCTTCATTTTATTCTTCTTCTTGGACTTCTTCATTGTTGGCGTTGTCGCTCTCTTGTCGTGGTGGAGAAGGAGGTTGTTGACGTTCGTCTTGATGCACTTCCTCGTTTTCTTCATCTTGGTGTGTCCCACTTGTGGATGCTTCCGTACCAACTCTTGGTTCACCTTGTCGTGAAGTAGAAGCTTCCACTTGGACGGTCGAGGTACTCTCCTTCACCTCCGTTGGATGGACCTTGCCAATAGACAAGTCTTGGATTGCTTCCGAAGGATCTTTGTCTCTTACATCAATTGGCAATTGCTCTACTTGCGAGCTGTTAGATTCATCAAACTTCACATCTACCGTCTCTTCAACCTTTCGGGTGAAATTGTTGTAGACACGGTAAGTGTGAGAGTTTGATCCATAACCTAGTAGGAAACCTTCATGAGACTTAGGAGCAAATTTAGAACGACGATGCTTATCAAGAATGTAGCACTTTGAGCCGAATACTCGAAAGTATCCAACTTGGGGTTTGTTACCGGTGAGGAGCTCGTATGCCGTCTTGCCGAGTAGCTTGTGAAGATACAAGCGATTTGTTGCATGACAAGCTGTCTCAACCGCTTCTGCCCAAAAGTGCTTTGGCGTCTTGTACTCATCATGCATCGGTCTCGCCATTTCGATGAGCGTCCGGTTCTTCCTCTCAACAACTCCATTTTGTTGAGGTGTGTACGTAGCCGAGAACTCGTGTGAAATCCCTTCTTCATCAAGAAAGGTGTCCACATTAGCGTTCTTGAACTCCGTTTCGTTGTCGCTGCGAACCTTCTTGATCTTCACTTCAAATTGATTTTGGGCCTTCCTAGCGAAGTTTTTGAAGATCTTCTGAACCTGCGATTTATCATCGAGAAAGAACACCCACGTAAATATGGAAAAATCATCAACAATAACTAGACCAAAAGAATTTCCACCGAGACTCTTGTAAGAGTTGGGACCAAAGAGATCCATGTGAAGTAGCTCAAGTGGCCTCTTTGTGGTCATGATGTTCTTCACGGGATGCCTTCCTCCAACCTGTTTACCTGCTTGACAAGCACTGCAAAGTTGATCCTTATCAAATATGACATTATTAACTCCAAGGATATGATTTCCCTTAATAAGCTTGTCAAGGTTTTGCATACCAACATGACCTAATCGTCTATGCCATAACCAGCCTTTTGAGGATTTAGCAATGAAGCAAGTTTTAGGTTGAGCCTTTTTAGTGAAATCAACAATGTATAGATCACCTCTACGCACACCGGTAAAGACCATTTTATGATTGTCTCAATGAAACATTTGGCAATCAACTTTAGTAAATAGGACATTGAAACTGAAATCAGCAAGTCTAGATACTGAAAGTAAGTTATATCTAAGAGATTCAACGAGCATAACATTTTGTATGGAGCTATCATGTGATATGGCCACCTTACCGAGGCCAACCACCTTACCCTTTGAGTTGTCACCAAAAGTGACATACTTTCGAGGACTATCATTATCATCAAGCTCCCGAAACATGTCTTTATCTCCGGTCATGTGATCGGTATATCCACTATCAAGAACCCATTCCTTTCCTCCTGACATATATCCCCGAAGATTTGCCATAAGACCAAAAATGTCTCATTGCATCATCAAGATCGAAGTCACTATCATCATCCTCATCATAGTATCCATGTTCAACATCGTCATGTGGTGGATCAAATCCTAGAGAGGGTGATTCATTAGAATGAGTTTGACAATAATCTTGTCTATGAATTCTTATAGCTTCGGAAATAATGTCACTAATAATACCAACATTTCCTTTGGCACGCATAAGGTTTGTAAGCTCAAATAAACGATCACCAAACATAGGATCACTAGTATTCATCGTACTCAAAGCAATACACTTATGGAGAATTTCATCAAGATTTTTCAAGGAATAATCTGGAAATTGTTCCTCAAGAAATTTCCATATAGTATAGGCACACTTAAAGGTAGGCAAACATCCAATCAAGTTTCTAGGACATCCTCTAAGGATAAGTTCGGCAGTTCTAAGATTCCTAATCATGTCAATTGACTCATCATGGATAGGATGCATAGGATCAATATAAGGTGCACAAGGGCTAGCAATGTACTTGTTCAAATGATATTGATTGAAAATTACAAGCATCTCATTCTTCCACTCATGAAAATACTCTCCATCAAGAATAGGCACTCTATGTCTACGACTCCCCAAAGTAGACTCATCCATCTTCCTCCAATGGTGATTAAACCAAGGAAATGGAGACCAATGCTCTGATACCACTTGTAGGACCTTGAGAAGAGGTGTCTAGAGGGGGGGTGATTAGACACTAAGAGCCAAAGTTGCAGTTTTTAAGTTTCTTTAAGGTTTGAGTGGAGTTTAGGCACACGTTTAACATTCACAACATATAGCAAGCAAGCATGCAAAGAGTATATGAGCAGCGGAAAATAAAGCATGCAACTTGCAAGAATGTAAAGGGAAGGGATTGGAGGATTCAAATGCAATTGGAGACACGGATGTTTTTGGCGTGGTTCTGATAGGTGGTGCTATCGTACATCCATGTTGATGGAGACTTCAACCCACGAAGGGTAACGGCTGCGCGAGTCCACAGAGGGCTCCACCCACGAAGGGTCCACGAAGAAGCAACCTTGTCGATCCCACCACGGCCGTCGCCCACGAAGGACTTGACTCACTAGCGGTAGATCTTCACAAACTAGGCGATCTCCTTGCCCTTACAAACTCCTTGGTTCAACTCCACAATCTTGTCAGAGGCTCCCAAGTGACACCTAGCCAATCTAGGAGACACCACTCTCCAAGAAGTAACAAATGGTGCGTTGATGATGAACTCCTTGCTCTTGTGCTTCAAATGATAGTCTCCCCAACACTCAACTCTCTCTCATAAGATTTGGTCTGGTGGAAAGAGGGTTTGAGTGGAAAGCAACTTGGGGAAGGCTAGAGATCAAGATTCATATGGTAGGAATGGAATATCTTGGCCTCAACACATGAGTAGGTAGTTCTCTCTCAGAAATAGGATGCTGGAAGTGTAGGTTCAGTCTGATGGCTCTCTCCATGAATGAAGAGGAGGTGGAGGGGTATATATAGCCTCCACACAAAATCTAACCGTTACACACAATCTACCAAACTCGGTGGGACCGGATCGTTAAACTCGGTCAGACCGATTTAGCAAATAATGTGACCGTTAGGGTTTTCGGTGGGAACGAAATGCAACTCGGTAGGACCGATATGGTTAGGGTTAGGGCATAATGTAATCTCGGTGAGACCGATTACACAAACTCGGTGAGACCGATTTTGGTAATAAGCATTCCAGAGAGTTGGTGAGGCAAACTCGGTTGGACCGATTATCAAACTCGGTGGGGCCGATTTTGATAATAAGTTAACCAGAGAGGTTGCATTGTAATCTCGGTTGTACCGATTGCTCAAACTCGGTGAGACCGATTTTGATAATGGACATACACAGAGAGATTACAATCCCATCTCGGTGAGACCGAGATCCCTATCGGTGAGACCGATTTGCCTAGGGTTTGTGGCAGTGGCTAAGACATCCAAACTCGGTGGCGCCGGATAGGAAGAATCAGTGGGGCCGAGTTTGACTTTAGGTTTAGGACATATGTGTGGAAGTGGGAAAGTAGTTGAGGGTATTTGGAGCATATCACTAAGCACTTGAAGCAAGAGGCTCATTAAGCAACACCTCATCCCTCCTTGATAGTATTGGATTTTCTTATAGACTCAATGTGATCTTGGATCACTAAAATGTAAACTGAAGAGTCTTGAGATTGAAGCTTGAGCCAATCCTTTGTCCTTAGCATCTTGAAGGAGTTCCCACATCCTTTAGTCCATGCCACTCCATTGTTGAACTTATCTGAAACATACTAGATAAAAGTGTTAGTCCAACAAGAGATATGTTGACATTAATTACCAAAACCACCTAGGGAGCACTTGTGCTTTCAATCTCCCCCTTTTTGGTAATTGATGACAACATACATCAAAGCTTTAGATAAAGATATAATGAGTAGCAAGTAAAGCTTTGGAAAGATATGTAACAAGCATATGCTCCCCCTACATGTATGCAATCGTGTGAATATGGAATATAGAAGCATGTGATAGCATAACCATGATAGAGCAGGCAATGTGTTACATGTATCTTGGCCATATGCATCAGAGCAAAAAGTATTAAAGGAAATACCTTCATGCCCATGAGTCCTTCTTGCAAACAGTATGTACATCAACAAGAATTCCTCATACACATGATTGTGATGCATATACTTACCTTGTAGTCTTGAGTTGGCTTAGGATGGAATGAACCTACGTAAACAAGGTTAGATAACACAAATACATCTACTAGCCAGAGCAAACAAAAGAAACCACAAGAATACCAAGACCGGGATGACATGTAGAGAGTGAGTACTAAGTACTACATTGGATTAGACATGTCCCCAAGAGTAAAGATATGCAATGAATTTGAATGATTTCTTTCCCTTAGATGTCTTGCTCCCCCTGAATCTAGCATGGGATACTGGGAGAAGATAGGGAATAGAAAATCAGAGCTGAAAGATATGAATGATGATCAGAGCTAATGCAAACTAATGCAAGTAAGCACATATGAACATGTATTTCCCCTCAAGAAGACATGTGGTATCTGTCCTCTTGAACACCAAGCATCTGGGATCCTTGAGAAATACATTCTACTAGTATTCTCTCCCCCTGGAGATCTCTCTCTAGTTTGGACCAACACTCAAAGGAGCACTGGCCCGGGCGGGAGGGGGGGGGGTTAAAATAAAGATGACCCTCGGGCTCCAGAAACCAAAGGGAAAAAGCCTTAGGTGAGGCAAATGGTAAAACCAAGGTTGGGCCTTGCTGGAGGAGTTTTATTCAAAGCGAACTGTCAAGGGGGTACCATAAATCACCCAACCACGTAAGGAATGCAAAATCAAGGAACATAACACCGGTATGACGGAAACTAGGGCGGCAAGAGTGGAACAAAACACCAGGCATAAGGCCGAGCCTTCCACCCTTTACGAAGTATATAGGTGCATTAATTAAATAAGAGATATTGTGATATCCCAACATAATCCTGTCCATCATGGAGCAATCTTCAACTTCACCTGCAACTAACAACACTATAAGAGGGGTTGAGCAAAGCGGTAACATAGACAAGCAACAGCTTGCTAGGAAGGGTGAAAAGGTTAGAGGCTGACATGGCAATTTGGGAGGCGTGAACAACAAGAGATAGGTAGTGCGACAAAGCGATAGAATGAAGCAACTAACATAGCAATGATAGTAGTGAGATCCAAGGTGACGGTCATCTTGCCTGAAATCCCGCTAGGAAGAAGAACGAGTCCATGAAGAATATGAAGCCACGAAGACGAACCAAGCGCAGACGAACGAATCCTCACGATCGCAACGAAACAGGAACTAACGAGAAGGAGCACAACCGGAAAGAAGCAAACAACAAGGTAAACACACAACACATAGACATGGCATGATGCTCAACCAAGTATGATGCATGACAAAGGCTATATGATGCTACTCATGGCAAGAGATGATGCATACAAGAGCAACACATCAAAGCAAGTTTAAATGAGGCCGTAAACAACATATAACAAATCCGGTAAGTCCTCATATGCAAATTTCGAAGTTGGTCTAGATCTGAATAAACCTTATGTTCAAGTTGTTAAACAGCAAGTTAAGATGCAACAAGATGATCTACACGAAATTCTAGTCAAGTTGCATATAAAGTTCATTTAGTTCGGAGCTACGGCCTAGAAGATATGAGCAAAACAAGTTAAGCATGACATTGATGTAAAATGCATACAAACATCAAGCAAACACACACAAAACATGGATGCAACAAGGTAACATGAAACTACATGCAAAACTAAGCAAGTTTCATATAGAGCATGCTCAAAACGGAGCAACGGTGCCACACATACACATGAAACAAGTTTAATAGACAAGCTGTCCAAAGCAGCAACTAGGCATCTAGCAAGCATCAAACCAATATGCTTCAGCACCTCAACATGAAAACAAAAGGCATGGACATGATGTGCAGGTAAATCACGACAAAACATGAACACTGAGATATCTCCATAAATCACTAGAACATGCTCAAAAGGACATGGCAAGATTGTAAATAATAACAGTTCACAGACTTAGCAGAAAATCACCGAGCATGACAGAAATAACATCAGGTTGCAATGTTTAGAGCTATCAAATAACATGCTACATGAGCTTATCATGGCAAAAAAAGGCATGGCATGTTAATATTAAAGACAAATAACAAAACTACAATACTGAACTTATTCCAAATATAAATAGAAAACATGGTAGCATTCATGCAAACATGGCAAACGATATGACAGATTCAGAATAATAGTACATGGCAGGAACAACGATAAGTAGGCATGTTGGTGAGCTTGTACCACTCTCCACAGAGCATTTCATGGCATGTGAAGTCAACCAACAGTAATAATACACATTTATGGAGCTAAACATGGCAATAGCATAGTCATAGGGTGCATGGATCACTAGCAAAACAATGGGAAAACTGAACTTAATGTTAACAGGATGACAGCAACATTATTTAGCAATTTGAGAGCAAGATTACAACAAGACACACAGGCTATAAATGCAACCAAGGGCACGGATGGATAGAGCATGACATGTTTAACAAAACATCCTTAGTGAACATCTCCAGATTATGCATAGAATGACTTGTAGCAGCAGGTTTACATAGCAGGATGATATAACAGATTCAGCCTAGCAAAACAGTAACAACCAGTACCCTACTTCACGAGCTTGATGCACTCACTACAAGAATCACAAAAATACATGGATTGCACCACTGTAAAGATGGCATGATGTAGCTCAAAACTCATGTAGAAATCAAGCTCATAGGATGCACACACAAAATGCAATGAAAAAGACAAAACAACAAGTTCTGTTAACAGGCAACAGTTAGCATCATATAGCACACTTGCAACAATGATTAGGGCAACAAATGGACTCAAACATGCTTGCCACAATGGAATGAAATGAGGAGTATCTCACAGTGAACATTTTGACATATTATATGCACAAATTGGAGCACCGAGCATGAAGTTATGGCATGACGAGCAGTGCATCAGAATGTAGACTTAGCAGAAAATATACCCTCTGAAACTGGACGGGGTCATTCTGGGACGGAGAGATCCGGGCGCGGGGAGGCCGTTTGGATGGAGGGAGTGGTGGATCTGATCCACTCCCTCGGATCCAGCCGGAGTTCTCGCCGGAGTTGGCCGAGGAGAGGTCCGGCGAGGCAGGGATGGGGCGCTCCGGGTGGATCTCACCGGATCTGGCCCGGGGCGAGGCAGGACGGCGACGGGGAGGCATGGCCGCGGCGGCTACGGGCGCTGGCGGCGACCGGAGGAGGCAGCGCACTGCGGGAGCGCGGGCGGCGAGGTAGCGGCGGCGGAGGTCGACGCCGGCCAGCGTCGACGAAGGAGCAGGGCGGCGGAGGCGCTCCTGGCCAAGGCGGGGAGGCCGGCGAGGGAGCGAAGCGCGGCGGCGGCGAGGCACGCCGAGCTCGCAGGCGGCGTGCTAGACAGCACGGCATCGGAGAGCGGCGGCAGACGGCTGCGCGAAGGGTAGCAGGGGCGGAGCACTGCCGAGGCGGCGGGGCCGGAGGACGGCGGCGGGGGCACAGGTCCCTCGGGCCCGGCCCGGCCCGGGGCGGGCCCGATCTAGGATCCACGGGCCCGGCAGCGGAGGGAGGAGAGAGAGAGGAGGCGCGGGGGTCACGTGGCAGCGGTGGAATGGTTGGAGGGCAGCGGCGGACATGTCCGTCGGTGGGGGAGATGTGTCCGGCGGCGCGGAGGGAAGAAGGGCGCAGAGGTGTTTATATAGGTAGAGGGAGCTAGGTGAGTCCAAATGGGGTGCGGTTTTCGCCCACACGATCGTGATCAAACGGCGGAGAGCATGGAGGGGGTTAGATAGGCTAGTGGGCTGTGGTGAAGGGTTGCTGGGCTGCAAAGAGAAGGGGCTTTCAGTTAACTCGGTTAACCGTCGGGGCATCAAACGACCTCCAAATGGAACGAAATTTGATGCGCGGTCTGCCGGTGATGTACCCAGGCCACTTGGCAAATCTCGGCCCAGTCCGAGAACGTTTTTCGGCGGCTCACAAAACAAGAACTGAGAGGTGCGATGGGCGCGTGCGAGTGTGGTTGGGCTCAGAACGGACAACGGAGAGAACCGGGGGAACCCGAACGGATGCAAGTTTTGAAAAACATGTAGATGAAATGCATATGATGACATGGCAAAATGCAACAGGCAAGCAATGACATGGCAATGAAGGCGAATAACTGGAGGACACCTGGTGTATCGGACTCGAGGCATTACAACTCTCCTTCACTAACAAGAGATCTCGTCACGAGATCTTAGGAACGAGACGAAAGAGAAAGAGAAAGAGGTGAAATAAGACCAGAAGAAAGAAGAATAACAAAGTCGAGAGAACTCGGGTAGAAAGAGGAATGACGAGTATGACAAGAATCAAAAGCTCATGGAAACAAGACAGACTCTGAAAGCACTCCGGTTAGAACACGATAGAAAAGGAATAAGAATGAGATAATTTGGACTGCACTCCGACTAAAAATAGAAGGAATAGAACATGAACTTCACAAGATGGGATGGCACTTGATGAGATGAACAACGCAATGCCTCCGGAAGAATTGAAAGAATGGAATGAAAAGAACTTAGAAGGAAGGATTGAACGGAGTTTTTGAGATAATCAACAACGAAATAATAAGTTTGTTGTGGACTTATCAAAAACATCTCAAAACTTGAGGTGAAATTTTACCACAACCAAATGTCTGAATAGCTGAGCGAAACAAAGAAATGCAAAACTCCACTTCAGAAGAAAATAGAGAATTATTTGCACTTCAAGATGCAAGAAAAAAAGATAGTTGAACTCTCCACAAGAATCTTGACGAAAAATTGAAAGAATGAATTAAATCCTTAACGAACCACCGTGAGGAACTCCGGTAACAAAAGGATGATGAGATAGAATTGAAGGATGAAAAGAATAAGATTAAGCCTTGTGGTGATTGATACGTCTCCAACGTATCTACTTTTCCAAACACTTTTGCCCTTGTTTTGGACTCTAACTTGCATGATTTGAATGAAACTAACCCGGACTGACGCTGTTTTCAGCAGAACTGCCATGATGTTGTTTTATGTGTAGAAAAGAAAAGTTCTCGGAATGTCCTGGAAATCCACGTAGGCACTTTTCAGAATTAACAAGAATTTTTGGCGAAAGAATCAAGGCCAGGGGGCCCATGGGCTGTCCACGAGACAGGGGGGCGCGCCCTCCTATCTCGTGGGCCCCCTGGACACCTCCCGACCTCAACTCCAACTCCATATATACCGTCTCGGGGAGAAAAAAATGAAGGAGAAAGTTTCATCGTGTTTCACGATACGGAGCCACCGCCAAGCCCTAATCTCTCTCGGGAGGACTGATCTGGAGTCCGTTCGGGGCTCCGGAGAGGGGGATTCGTCGCCGTCGTCATCATCAACCATCCTCCATCAACAATTTCATGATGCTCACCGCCGTGCGTGAGTAATTCCATCATAGGCTTGCTGGACGGTGATGGGTTGGATGAGATTTACCATGTAATCAAGCTAGTTTTATTAGGGTTTGATCCCTAGTATCCACTATGTTCTAAGATTGATGTTGCTATGACTTTGCTATGCTTAATGCTTGTCACTAGGGCCTAATTGCCATGATTTCAGATCTGAACCTATTATGTTTTCATGAATATATGTGTGTTCTTGATCCTATCTTGCAAGTCTATAGTCACCTATTATGTGTTATGATCCGACAACCCCGAAGTGACAATAATCGTGATACTTCTCGGTGATGACCGTAGTTTGAGGAGTTCATGTATTCACTATGTGCTAATGCTTTGTTCAGGTTCTCTATTAAAAGGAGGCCTTAATATCCCTTAGTTTCCGTAAGGACCCCGCTGAACACGGGAGGGTAGGACAAAAGATGTCATGCAAGTTCTTTTCCATAAGCACGTATGACTATTTACGGAATACATGCCTACATTACATTGATGAATTGGAGCTAGTTCTATATCACCCTATGTTATAACTATTGCATGAGGAATCGCATCCGGCATAATTATCCATCATCGATCCATTGCCTACGAGCTTTATATATTGTTCTTTGCTTATTTACTTTTCCGTTGCTACTGTTACAACTACTACAAAAACCCAAAAACATTTATCTTTACTTTTGCTACCATTACTATTATTATCATACCACTTTTGCTACTAAACACTTTGCTGCAGATACTAAGTTATCCGGGTGTGGTTGAATTGACAACTCAACTGCTAATACTCAAGAATATTCTTTGGCTACCCTTGTGTCGAATCAATAAATTTGGGTTGAATACTCTACCCCCGAAAGCTGTTGCGATCCCCTATACTTGTGGGTTATCAAGACTAATTTCTGGCGCTGTTGCCGGGGAGCATAGCTCTATTCTCTGAGTCACTTGGGATTTATATCTGTTGATCACTATGAAGAGCTTGAAAGACGATCGAACTACTATTTTGCCCTCAACTACAAGGGGAGGTAAGGAACTGCCATCTAGCTCTGCACTAGATTCTCCTTCCGTTATAAGTAATCTTGCGACACCTAAACCTACTACTGCTATGAATTCTGATATGTCGTATGTTATTGATGATGCCACTTCTGCTATGCATGATGAAACTACTTCTGTGTTTGATACTACTTTGCCATTAGGTGAATTTCTAGATGAACAACTCGCTAGATTTAGGGGGAATGAAAATATTGAAGAACCTATTATTGATGATAGTGATGATGAAGGTCCCCCCAATGATTATGTTTTACCTGTTGTTCCTAAGGGTTATGTTATGCATGAAACAGCTGCTATGGAAATTCTTGCTTGCAATGATAGAAATGATCTTAAGAAATTATTAGCTAAATGGAAGCAGCAGTCTCTTAATGCTAGAATGAAACCCGATCCTGCTTTTGCTACTTCACCTATCTGTGTTACTGATAAGGATTATGAATTCTCTGTTTATCCTGTTATTATTACTTTAGTTGAATCTGATCCTTTTTATGGCCTTGAATCTGAAACTGTTGTGGCACATCTTACCAAGTTGAATGATATAGCTACCCTGTTTACTAATGATGAGAAGTCTCGCTATTTATATATCCTTAAGATATTTCCGTTCTCATTAAAGGGTGATGCTAAGACTTGGTATAATTCTCTTGCTCCTGGTTGTGTGCGTAGTTCCCAGGATATGATTTATTACTTCTCTGCTAAATATTTCCCTGCTCATAAGAAACAAACTGCCTTGCGGGAAATATTTTTTTTTTTGCAAATCAAAGAAGAGAGTCTCCCACAAGCTTGGGGGAGGCTTCTCCGGTTACTTAATGCTTTGCCTGATCATCCTCTTAAGAAAAATGAAATACTTGATATCTTTTATAATGGACTAACCGATGCTTCCAAGGACTACTTGGATAGTTGTGCTGGTTGTGTTTTCAGGGAAAGAACAGTCGACGAAGCTGAAATATTATTGAATAATATGTTGACTAATGAAAATAATTGGACTCTTCCTGAGCCAGTTCCTGAAGTGATTCCTGAACCAATTGAGCCAACTCCTGAGCCTATTCCAAAACCCACTCCGAAGAAGAGAGGTGTATTATTTCTCAGTCCTAAAGATATGCAAGAGGCAAAGAAATCAATGAAAGAAAAAGGTATTAAAGCTGAAGATGTTAAGAATTTACCTCCTATTGAAGAAATACATGGTCTTAATTTACCTCCTGAAGAACCACATTGTCTTGATAACCCGACAAAGGTAGTAAAGGTAAATTCTCTCTATAGATATGATAAAGTTGAAGTACCCTCTACTAAATTTCATAGCCCTTACTTAGATGAATTTGATGACTTTATGGCTGGACAAGAAAGTTTTAATGCTTATGTTGGTAGAGAGTTAAAGAATAATGCTTCCGAGATAGGACGCATAGGTGATAATCTGGCTAGAGTTAAAGATGAACTTCACCGCGTTAGCAAATATGCTTCTATGGTTGCTACTCAAGCTGAGCAAGTACTCAAAGCTCAAAATGATTTGCTTGAGGAATTAAATAATAAAAATGACTTTGCTGTTAGAGTGGCTACTAGAACTGGTAGAATGACTCAGGAACCTTTGTATCCTAAAGGCCACCCTAAGATAATCGAGCAAGATTCTCAGAGAAAAAATTTAGAGGCACCTAGTTCTTCTAAAAAGAAGAAGAAGAAAAACGATAGAACTTTGCATGCTTCTAGTGAACCTACTGTAGACACACCTGAGGATCCCAATGATATTTCTATTTCTGATGCTGAAACTCAATAAGGTGATGAACATGAACCTAGTGATAATGTTAATGATAATGTTCAGGTTGATGCTCAACCTAGCAAAAGCAATGATGTAGAGATTGAACCTGCTGTTGATCTTGATAACCCACAATCAAAGAATTAACGTTATGATAAGAGAGATTTTGTTGCTAGGAAGCACGGTAAGGAAAGAGAACCATGGGTTCAGAAACCCATGCCGTTTCCTCCTAAGCCATCCAAGTCAAAGGATGATGAGGATTTTGAGCGCTTTGCTGAAATGATTAGACCTATTTTCTTACTTATGCGCTTAATTGATATGCTTAAAGTAAATCCTTATGCTAAGTATATGAAGGATATCATCACAAATAAAAGAAAGATACCGGAAGCTGAAATTTCCACCATGCTTGCTAATTACACTTTTATGGGTGGAATACCAAAGAAACTTGGAGATCCGGGTGTACCAACTATACCATGCTCTATTAAAAGAAATTATGTTAGAACTGCTTTATGTGATCTTGGAGCCGACGTTAGTGTTATTCCTCTCTTTTTATATCGTAGACTTGAATTGAATAAGTTGACATCTACTGAAATATCTTTGCAAATGGTTGATAAATCATCTGCTATACCATTCAGTATTTGTGAGGATGTGCCTCTTGTGGTTGCAAATGTCACTATCTTAACAGACTTTGTTATTCTTGATATTCCTGAGGACGATAGTATGTCTATTATTCTTGGTAGACCTTTTCTTAATACTTCAGGGGCTGTTATTGATTGCAACAAAGGCAATGTCACTTTTCATGTTAATGGTAATGAGCACACGGTACACTTTTCGAGGAAACAATCTCAAGTTCATAGCATCAATTCTATTGAAAAAGTTCCAACTATCATTTTTGGAGGTTTTGAATTTCCTCTCCCTAGTGTCAAGAAAAAGTATGATATTCTTATTGTTGGGGATTTTCATATCCCCGTTGAGGTAACTTAGTGTTATTCGAAATTTCTTCGGTTCCGTGTTATTTGGAATGAGTTTGTTAACAAGACTTGATCAACCTTGTTAGTGGGTTCATTTTGATGATCACGAGATGGATGAAACTAGAAGGCACAACCTTCTGTACCCTCTTTTTACTTTCTGTTATTTAGAATAAATAAAGCAAAAATAGTATTATCCGTCTGTTTTCTAAATTATCCGTGCATTAAAAAATAGTCCGAAAATAAAAGTGGTCCAAATGCCCTGCAAATTTTAGTATGATTTTTTTCTGGAATATTTGAGGATTTTAGGCACTGAAAACACTGCAAAAGGGGCAAGCACTAGGCCACGAGAGAGGAGGGCACGCCCCCTGTCTCGTGGCCCCTTGGTGGCTCCCCTCCACTTATGACAGCACCCACACACTTCATCTTCTACCCAAAAAAATCCCCATCAAGCTCAAGCCCGAGTTCTAGCTCGTTTTGCTGTGATTTTCGATCTCTTAGCTCAAAGCTCCATTCGCAAAACTACTTTGGGGGATTGTTGTTTGGTATGTGACTCCTCCATTGGTCCAAATAGTTTTTGTTCTAGTGCTTTATTCATTGCAAATTTTTGCTGCATAGGTGACCATGTTCTTGAGCTTGCATGTTAAAATTTTAAGGTCCCAAGCAATTCCAATGCATGATATAGGCTCTAGGCACTTGTAGGAGTAGGGTCTATCAATCTTGTTTAGTTTTATTCACTTTTATTTTGAAGTTACTAAAATTTCAGAAATTTTCAGAAAAAGAAATATGCTTATAAGAATGTACCAAGGTGGTTCCTCGGCAAAGAAAGGGCCAAGGATTGCTATACGTGAACAAGATGTTAATTTGCCAAGGGACGCAAATGTACGGGCTTGCAAGTGGCCATCCGATGATTTTATGGTTGAAGCAGGCTTCAAGGGGGAATTTGACGCGTATGTGCGTAATGCTGAGCTTGAGGACTTCTTACAAGATAAGTGTCCCCAATATTATTAATTGACTGATTCCTTTGTGCGGAGGTTCGCATATATTTCTTCGCGTAATTCTCCTAGTGTTATGTTTGATATTTATGATACATCTTATACCATGGATTTAGAGGATTTCACAACTGCTTGCAAACTCCCGCAGTGGGGTAATGTTAATGATCCTCCCAAATCTGAAGTTAGAGATTTTCTTGCTAGTATTACTGTGGGAGAATCTAGGGACGTAACACAAGCTACCATAGGGAGCATTCATTTTCCTGCTATACATTACTTTGCTTTCTTTATTGGTAGATGCATTAACGGTAAGGACGAAGTATGTCACATGTGTGCCCCTGATCTTTGTGTCCTCAAGAGTGCCGTGTCAAGTTATAGAGGTTATAACTTGGGGGCAATAGTTGCACATAGGCTGCATAATAATAATAGAAGGGGCGATTTCTTTGGAGGAATTTATGCAACCCGTGTGGCTAATTTTCTTAATATAGCCCCACGAGAGGGAGATATGATTGTACCTCCTGTTTATTTGGATAAAGAAGCTATGTTTGATCATCATTTTCTTGAGAGGAATGAACAATTCCTCCATTATCGACTAACCTATAACAGATGCAACGTCGTCCCTGTTACTCTTCCTGCTCCCTACCTTTTTGATTATCAGACAAAAGGAAGATATGTTGTCACCAGGGAAGAAGCCACTGAATATGAGAGGGGAATGGAGGCAGCTCGCCAACACGCTACTGCTCAGGAGGCGGTCGCCTCTTCATCTCAGTACTACCCCGGCTACTCTTATGGATATCAGCCAGGCGGTCATTGATATTAAACCAACTTAGGTCAAAAGCCTAAGCTTGGGGGAGTACATATTTTCTCACCGACTTTACATTCATGTTCACACACTAGTCGTCGGTGCTCATACTCTTTCATTGTATTATCCATGTTAGTTTAAATTTCTTTTTCTAGCTTTCTTCTTGTGTGTTTGTTAAACCTTAAGAAAAACCAAAAAAATAGTTAGTTTAATTTCCTTTCTTGTAGTAGAAATTAAAATGAAAAAAACCAAAAAGATTTCTAGTTCTTATTTTTCTTGTTGGGAGCTTTCCTGTGTAAATAGTTTTATTTTCCTTTCTTTCTTTTGGGGGTCGAGAAGACCATATTGAAAATGCTTAGTGGATCTTATATGCATGATTGTTTATTTAACTTAGAGCCCATATTACTTGTCTTCTCTCTTGAGTTGAATGCTTGCAAATTCTAGCTTAGTCCAATGCACGTGCACTCTTATTATTATACACATCGTTCGGTCATGCAAGTGAAAGGCAATAATGATGATATATGATGGACTTATTGGGATGAGAAAAGCTGGTATGAACTCAACCTCTCTTGTTTTTGTAAATATGATGATTCATCGTTCCTGAGTCAGCTATTATGAAGTAAACATATTTGCAATGACATTTAGAGATTATAGTTGCTTGTGCCATGCTTGATTAGCTATGAGTTATAGTGGTTTACCTTGTGTGCCAACATGCTATTAGAATAATTGACATGTGGTATGATGGGACAGTATCCTCCTTTGAATGTATTAAGTGACTCGACTTGGCACATGTTCACGCATGTAGTTGAATCAAATCAACATAGCCTTCATGATATTTATGTTCATGGTAGATTATATCCTACTCATGCTTGTACTCGGTGTAAATTAATTTTAATGCATGTTTACAACTGTTGTCACTCTCTCAGTTGGTCGCTTCCCAGTCTTTTGCTAGCCTTCACATGTACTAAGTGGGAATACTGCTTGTGCATCCAAACTCCTTAAACCCCAAAGTTGTTCCATATGAGTCCACTATACCTTCCTATATGAGGTATTTACCTGCCGTTCCAAGTAAATTTGTATGTGCCAAACTCCAAACCTTCAAATGAAATTCTGTTTTGTATGCTCGAGCAGCTCATGTTTCAACTAGGGCTGCCTATATCTTCCATGCTAGGTGGGTTATTCTCAAGAGGAGTGGACTCCGCTCCTCATTCACGAGAAAGGGTCGGTAACCGGGATGCCCAGTCCCATGATCCAAAAAGATAAAAGCAAATCAAAATAATTAAAGAAAACTCCCCCAGGGCCGTTGTATGTTGGAGGCACTTGTTGTTTCGAGCAAGCCATGGATTGATGCTTGTTGGTGGTTGGGGGAGTATAAACCTTTACCATTCTATTTGGGAACTGCCTATAATGCATGTAGTATGGAAGATACAACCATCTCATAGTTGTTGCGTTGACAGAAAAAGTATGCCGCTCAAAATGCTATTCAATCTCTATTTTAAAATTGAGCTTTGGCACCTCTACAAATCCCTACTTCCCTCTACGAAGGGCCTATCTATTTACTTTTATGTTGAGTCATCACCCTTCTTATTAAAAGCACCTGCTGGAGAGCACACTGTCATTTGCATTCATTATTATTGGTTTATATTGGCTATGACTTGACTGGATCTCTTTTACCATGAATTATAATGTGTAGTCGGTCCTTGATCTTTAAAGGTGCTCTACATTTATGTTTTGCGGTCTTAGAAAGGGCTAGCGAGATACCATTTTGTTATATCATGTTATGATTATTTTGATAAAGTGTTGTCATCCGAGTTTTATTATTATAGCTCGCTAGCTGATTATGTTATTGATATGAGTAATTGTGAGACCTATGTGTTATTGTTAGTATGGTTAGTTCATAATATTTGCTGAAACTTGAATGCTGGCTTTTCATGTTACAACAACAAGAGCAAACAAAGTTTGTAAAAGTTTTTCTTTATCACTTTCAGTTTATCAACTGAATTGCTTGAGGACAAGCAAAGGTTTAAGCTTGGGTGAGTTGATACGTCTCCAACGTATCTACTTTTCCAAACACTTTTGCCCTTGTTTTGGACTCTAACTTGCATGATTTGAATGAAACTAACCCGGACTGACGATGTTTTCAGCAGAACTGCCATGATGTTGTTTTATGTGTAGAAAAGAAAAGTTCTTGGAATGTCCTGGAAATCCACGGAGGCACTTTTCAGAATTAATAAGAATTTTTGGCAAAAGAATCAAGGCCAGGGGGCCCACGGGCTGTCCATGAGACAGGGGGGCGCCCCCCTAGGGCACGCCCTCCTATCTCGTGGGCCCCCGGGACACCTCCCGACCTCAACTCCAACTCCATATATACCGTCTCGGGGAGAAAAAAAATCAAGGAGAAAGTTTCATCGCGTTTGACGACACAGAGCCACCACCAAGCCCTAATATCTCTCGGGAGGGCTGATCTGGAGTCCGTTCGGGGCTCCGGAGAGGGGGATTCATCGCCGTCGTCATCATCAACCATCCTCCATCACCAATTTCATGATGCTCACCGCCATGCGTGAGTAATTCCATCGTAGGCTTGCTGGATGGTGATGGGTTGGATGAAATTTACCATGTAATCAAGTTAGTTTTGTTAGGGTTTGATCCCTAGTATCCACTATGTTCTGAGATTGATGTTGCTATGACTTTGCTATGCTTAATGCTTGTCACTAGGGCCCGAGTGCCATGATTTCAGATCTGAACCTATTATGTTTTCATGAATATATGTGTGTTCTTGATCCTATCTTGCAAGTCTATAGTCACCTATTATGTGTTATGATCCGACAACCCCGAAGTGACAATAATCGGGATACTTCTCGATGATGACCGTAGTTTGAGGAGTTCATCTATTCACTATGTGCTAATGCTTTGTTCCGGTTCTCTATTAAAAGGAGGCTTTAATATCCCTTAGTTTCCGTAAGGACCCCGCTGAACACGGGAGGGTAGGACAAAATATGTCATGCAAGTTCTTTTCCATAAGCACGTATGACTATTTACGGAATACATGCCTACATTACATTGATGAATTGGAGCTAGTTCTATATCACCCTATGTTATAACTATTGCATGAGGAATCGCATCCGGCATAATTATCCATCATTGATCCATTGCCTATGATCTTTTCATATATTATTCTTCTCTTATTTACTTTTTCGTTGCTACTGTTACAACTACTACAAAAACCCAAAAACATTTATCTTTACTTTTGCTACCGTTACTATTATTACCATACCACTTTTGCTACTAAACACTTTGCTGCAGATACTAAGTTATCCAAGTGTGGTTGAATTGACAACTCAACTGCTAATACTCAAGAATATTCTTTGGCTCCCCTTGTGTCGAATCAATAAATTTGGGTTGAATACTCTACCCTCGAAAGCTGTTGTGATCCCCTATACTTGTGGGTTATCAGTGATAGAGATTGAGGTTCCGACGAAATGGCTGAGAAAATTTGAACTCTGGAAAAGAAAAGATGAAAACACTTGGAACTAGAATTTATTCCTCACGAACAAACTCCAAAGAAAAGGGATTACTTGACGATGATGAAATACAAATAAGAATTATGTTATGCTTATCCTCATCAAATTAAATTGATGAAAACCGGATTTGGCATGCAACTTATTCCCTTTGAAAAGGATTGAGGAGTATATGGCGCCACCTTTAGGAAGGTCTTCAATGAACCACCGTTAGGATTGGAAAGAACGAATGGATTAAAATGACAATCAAGGAAAAAGAATCTTGAACGAACCAAGAATTCAAAATTGAATGACGAAAGAGAATGAATCACCGGCAAGAATTACAAGAACAAATATGCTTGAGGGGATTTAGATGCAAAAAAACGGGAAGAACTCAAACTGATTAAATAGCACTTGAACGAAGCGCTGGGATAATTGGATAATGGTAGCTGAAATGTGAGGACGAAGAATTCTTCTGGAATGATAGCCTCGGTGAAGCGAAACAGAAATCAACTCCTGAAATACTCCGGATAGGTGAGAAAAAGGAATATCTAACAAATGGAATAATTCGAGAGGATAATATGAAGCTTGAACCACGAATCTTCAGGAGAACGGGCAAGATTTAGAGGAAAAACTCTTCTTCGATCTTCAAATGACGATGAGAAACACCACCAAAATTACTTTGATACTCCGGGAGAATGGAAAATAGGAAGGGTTAAACCAAAGATGAAAAGAATTGAAATCGATCTTGAAAAGGCATGTGATTGATGGAATCCATTCTTACGTCACACTTGAAAAGAATTTGAGAATAACTCCGGAATAATTAGAAGAGTCAGCTAAGATCTTGGGAAAAGACCTGTGGGTTAGGGCCCACTAAAAGAAAACACCGTTGGAAAGGATTGTTGACGAGATAGATGATGCACCGGAACAACTGAAATATTTAAATGAGGTGACAACCTCGAATTAATTCAAACACAGACGAATCTCCTAAGAAGTCTTGAGCACTCCGGAAGGATAAACTGGCGAGAGGCGAGCGAGCAGGGAAAACACTTTAACCAAGGGAAATAATACGATCAACACCAAAAAACTTGAATTGAATCCACCGGAGAAGAAAAAGAGATGAAGAATGTCCACTGAGACGAGAATTCACCGGTTGAAATGATTGAGGGAAGACTGAAGAGGCTCCACATGAATGAAATTTATGCTCGAAACAGGCTCAGACTCCGGGAAGAAGATGGTGGGAGGCCGGGAAAAACAAAGGCACCTGGAAGGGAGAACCGACGAATATCTTGAAGAGAAAACACCGGTTGAAAGAAAGCAAAAGCTTCGCACGAGTAGGATGGATACTCGATTACGGACTCCTACTCCGAGATGAAAAGGGTGGGCGGGTGGGAAAAGAAAACAACTGAGGATTGAACTTGCAAAAACGGAGAGGTTCGAATCACCTTGACGAGAAATGCACCGGATGCAAAGAGCTGAGGAACAACGATAAAAAATCTAACAGCGTGATCCTAAAGAAAATTTTGAAGGGGAAGATGAATAACTCAAAACACCTACGTCAAGATTCCTCACCAGAGCAACGAAGGGGCTGAGGAGTAAAAGAATTCATACTCTTCGATATAACTAGACTCAGAAAATAGTTTTCTTCTAGACTCGACAACGACCAAACTATACGATCAATCAAGGGGGCTCCTATGGTCGGTCGAGGCTCTGATACCAACTTGTCACGCCCAATATGCGACCCTATCCTAAAGGAACTCGAAGGTCCCACTAAGGATAGAAGCGCATATTGGAGACGCTTTTGCAAGGTGGATATCATTACATCGTACCATTACATAATAGTTGCGGATACATACAAGAGGCATACAATGCCACACAAATACAACATAATCATACATAAGAGCAACATCCGACTACGGATGAAACACAAACAGAAACTCAAATGACATCCACCCTGCTAGCCCAGGCTACCGACCTGGAACATATCCGCTGATCGAAGAAGAAGCAGAAGAAGGACTCCAAAACAAGCAAACATCGCTCTCGCGTCATGATCATCGCAAAACCTGTATCTGCAGCTGTTGTTGTAGTAATCCGTGAGCCACGAGGACTCAGCAATCCCATTACCATGGGTATCAAGACCAGCAAAGTTTAATGGGTAAGGAAGGGGTAAAGTGGTGAGGTTGCAGCAGTGGCTAAGCAAAGTATGGTGGCGAACATACGCAAATAAGAGCGAGAAGAGAAGCAAATGGAACGGCCGAGAAGCTAGAAGTGATCAAGAGTGATCCTGAAACTACTTACACACAATCCGTAGGATCTTGAGAAGAGGTGTCTAGAGGGGGGGGGGGTGATTAGACACTAAGTACCAAAGTTGCAGTTTTTAACCTTTTTAAATTTAAGTGGAGTTTAGGCACAAGTTTAACATTCACAACACATATCAAGCAAGCATGCAAAGAGTATATGAGCAGCGGAAAGTAAAGCATGCAACTTGCAAGAATGTAAAGGGAAGGGTTTTGGAGGATTCAAACGCAATTGGAGACACGAATGTTTTTGGCATGGTTCTGATAGGTGGTGCTATCGTACATCCACGTTGATGGAGACTTCAACCCACAAAGGGTAACGGTTGCGCGAGTCCACGGAGGGCTCCACCCACGAAGGGTCCACGAAGAAGCAACCTTGTCTATCCCACCATGACCGTCGCCCACGAAGGACTTGCCTCAATAGCGGTAGATCTTCACGAAGTAGACGATCTCCTTGCCCTTACAAACTCCTTGGTTCAACTCCACAATCTTGTCGGAGGCTCCCAAGTGACACCTAGCCAATCTAGGAGACACCACTCTCCAAGAAGTAATAAATGGTGCATTGATGATGAACTCCTTGCTCTTGTGCTTCAAACGATAGTCTCCCCAACACTCAACTCTCTCTCATAGGATTTGGATCTGGTGGAAAGAGGATTTGAATGGAAAGCAACTTGGGGAAGGCAAGAGATCAAGATTCATATGGTAGGAATGGAATATCTTGGCCTGAACACATGAGTAGGTAGTTCTCTCTCAGAAATAGGATGCTGGAAGTGTAGGTTCAGTCTGATGGCTCTCTCCACGAATGAAGAGGAGGTGGAGGGGTATATATAGCCTCCACACAAAATCTAACCGTTACACACAATTTATCAAACTCGGTGGGACCGAATTGAGAAACTCGGTCGGACCGATTCAGCAAATCTAGTGACCTTAGGATTTTCGGTGGGACCGAAATGCAACTCGGTAGGACCGATATGGTTAGGGTTAGGGCATAACGTAATCTTGGTGAGACCGATTACACAAACTCGGTGAGACCGATTTTGGTAATTTGCTAACCAGAGAGTTGGTCAGGCAAACTCGGTTGGACCGATTACTCAAACTCGGTGGGACCAATTTTGGTAATGAGTCAACCAGGAAGTTTGCATTGCAATCTCGGTAGTACCGATTGCTCAAAGTCGGTGAGACCGATTTTGATAATGGACATACACAGAGAGATTACTGTCAGGACCCCGACTCAATGCCACATCGATCTAGCATGTAACACCTCATATCACTTTGCAGCCTCACGCACGGTATTCCCACGGGTGTCGCCTTACCTTAACCCGGGACCGTTTGCGCCTTTTGGCACACGTATATGACAGTGTCGCTAGCATCCATATGATAAGGAGCCCGGGCTGACATGGCTAGTCGTAAACCCAAAGTGGCACAGACTTACAGGGACAGGCATCCATGACCCAGCATCGAACGTGTCGGTCATCAGCGAGTGAATCCAGGCTGTAGCACTGGGCTAGCAGGACTCCGGTGAACCGGGCTGTAGCGGGCTAACAGGACTCCGGTATTCATCGCGTGACATTTCCCCGAAGGGACAGACACAGGAACGAAGAAGGACACATGCCGGCCAGCCTAAGTGTTCCGGAGCAGTAGTAAGCTACCATGTCTCAGTGGAAACACTAGGAGACATTTCCCGGTAAGAGAGGCTACTAAGGATAAACAACTAGATAGTCAGATCCCACACATACCAAGCATTTCAACAACATACACACAATATGCTCGATATGTGCAGATACAACATGGCATCACAACATGACTCTACAACTCAAGTAATTATTCAATAGGCTCCGAGGAGCGAGATATTACAAACATGGGTCTCATGATCCAACACTCAGAGCATACAAATCAAAGCACAAGCGGAAGCTATCATGTCTGAGTACAGACAACTATAAATGAAAAAGGCTGAGGAGCCTGACTATCTACCAGATCCTGCCGAGGGCACAAGATCGTAGCTGAGGTAACAAGCTAAACGTCGAAGTCCACGTGGAACTACTAGTGAGACTGAAGTCTCTCTGCAAAAACATAAATTAAGCAACGTGAGTACAAATGTACCCAGCAAGACTTACATCAGATCTATCTACATATGCATCATTATCAACAAGGGGGTGGAGGAGTTTAACTGCAGCAAGCCAGCTTTGACTCGGTGGCTATCCTGAACTACGACTGCAAGTAACTCTTTTGAAGTGGCGCACACGAGTCCACATATTCACCAACCAATACACCACTATGGATCCGCTCCCGTCTTCCTACGAGAACGCCATCCATAGCACTCACGCTTATCTTGCGTATTTTAGAGTATCCACTTTCACTTGTCTATGAACTATGTAAGGGGTCCAAGTTTCCATATCCGAGGAATCCGGCTATTCGAATAGATGATGTTAACCCTGCAGGGGTGTACTTCTTCACACACGCTTTCGCCACTTATCGCCCTGTACACGTCATGTACCTCGGCAACCTTCAAGCGGAAGCCGGGCGAGGGAGTCGGCCACGACCTGACTAACCGAACAAGTCTCTAGTCCAGGTTTATCGCCTATTCGGGTTCCATCCGCAAGGAGATCCGGCCGGTGTGTCGCTTATGGCCCCAAACGATGTGTGCAGGGTTCCCAAGCCCACCAACCGGGTGCCACTTGGTACACCGGGCCACTGTGCCTAGCCTGTCCCAAGCCCACCTGTACCGGGTGCCACTTGGTAGACTACTAACACTACCTACAAACACCAGAAACTAGTTGCAACTCCTGGACAGAGATCATGTTGATTAATAAGTCGAGAGAGCTTGGAGCGCCCGGAGCCCAATGTGTGGTAGTAACTGATCATGGATCACAAACACAGAACTCAGTTCCTGAGGACGGCTGCAATGAGACAACCCACCATGTACTCCTACATGGCCTCTCACCGCTACCTTTACCAAATCGTGTTCACACACTTAGCTCACACACAGTAGGACATGTTCACACGCCTCTGATTCATCCCCGATGAATCAGACCTGACTCAACTCTAAGCAATAGCAGGCATGACAACAAACATGAATGAGTAGGCACAACAGGGCTCAAACAACTCCTACTCATGCTAGTGGGTTTCATCTATTTACTGTGGAATGACAGGTCATGCAAAGGATAAAGGGGTTCAGCTACCGCAGCAAGTATCAAATATGTCGTTGTTGTCCTAATGCAGTAAAAGAGAGCAGGAGCGAGAGAGTGGGATTTTATCGGAATGAACAAGGGGGTTTTGCTTGCCTGGCACTTCTGAAGATAACATTGAGTCTTCATCAGTGTCAACGATCACATCATCGGTATCACGTCTATCGAGAGGGGACAATACCGGCAACACAGAAGGGAACACAATCAATGCAATGCACAATATGATGCATGATCATGACATGGCAAAATGAATGTGTTTTGGGCTAATGCAACTAGCAACAGATTAAATGAAGTTGGTTTGAATACAAGATTCAAATTCAAACTCCATATGTGATTATTCAAATGACATTTAATTGATTTGTGCTAAACAGCAGCTATAAGTTGTTCTAACATGCATGAAAATGGTACAGATGGATTCCTTGAATTTTTCTGATAATTTTTCATATATAATTTATTTAATTTGGAGTTACGGTTAATTTTCTATGATTTATTGAAGTTTTAGCTATTTCTGGAATTTCCTGATTATTATAAAATAAACTAAATTCCAGAAAGGAATATGGCGTCAACATGACCTCACCCTGACGTCATCAGGTCAACAGGGCAGGTCCAGGTCAAACCTGACGTGTGGGGTCCACACGTCAGTGACACGGGTTAAACAGGGGGGTTTAGTTTAGTTTAATTAATCCGATTAGTGCTAATCCTAATTTAGTTAGTGGCCAGAGGCCCACACGTCAGTGACCCAGGGTCAAACTGGCCCAGCAAGTCAACTGTCAACGGGGTCAACCCCACCGGCGACTTGACGCCAGCGAGGCCAACCGCGGCGGCGAGCCTCGGGTTTGCATCTCCGGCGACCAAACGGCCGGCGGAGGGCATCTACGTGACGCTGGTGGACTCGCGCGTCGAGTGGTGCAGGCGTTGGGTGCGGGGGTGGCCGGAGTTGTCGCCGGCGTCGACCTTGGCGGTCGCCGGAGCTCGGGTGAGCTCGGGGTCGACGCTACGGTGGCCGGGGAGACTCGTGCGGGGCACCTATGTGCTCCACGTGGCGCAGGAAGGGAGTTGAGCACGACGGCCGGACCGCTAGGTGGCCGGAGACTCGTCGGCGGCGGTCACAGGCGGCGGCGCGTACGGGCGAGCAAGGTGTGGCGGCTACGGCGCACGAGAGCGAGAACGGAGAGGGGGAAAAGGTTCGGTGGCTCACGGCGGTTGCAGCAGACGTCGAAGCGGGCTCGGGGAAGGCCGGACGGCGACGAGTCGACGATGGGGATCCGCGGCGGCCGGCGATGAGGAAGAGACCGCTGACGGTGTTTTGAGGCGTCCGGCGTCGAGTGAGTCGACGGGGAGGATGAGGGCGTCGAGGCGGAGGCCATGGACACGTCGGCAAGGCGAGGGAGGGCCTGTGGCCGCGGTGGTTCTAGTCAGCGGCGATGGCTGCGTTCGGGTTCGGGCGAGAGAGAGGGAGCAGAGGAGAGAGGGGATGCAGCGGGGGAGGAAGAGGAGCGAGGGGACACGAGGCCTCGTCGTGGCGTCGCTAGGGAGGCCGGGGGGGAAGCAGGAGGTGGCCGGGAAGCAGGAGGTGACCGGGGCGCGTGGCCGCGCGCGCCGGGCGCGTGCCCGTCCTCCTGGCAGGGAGGAAGACGACAGGGGAGGGAGGCGGCGGTGGGCTGGGCCAGCGGGAGGAGCTGGGCCGGCTGGGCTGGACAGGTAAGCGGCGCCAGGTAAGTGGCCCAGGTGGCCTTCTCTCCCTTTCTATTTATTTCTGTTCTGTTTTTCTTTTATTTAATTCTTTTGCCACTATTTTGAATTAAAAATAATAATTCAAACAATGCCAAAGCTCCTCTGAATATTTTATTTCGCTAGATGGACTTTTCCAAAAGCTCATAAAATAATTCAGGGATATTTGAAATTATATCCTAATTATATGAATATAATTCAAATTCAAATAGCTAATGAATTAAATCCAAAGTCCCAAAAATAAATCCTTAAAAATGTTCAATATTTTGGTTGGGACCAGAATCCTTACCAAAAATTATCAAACATTTATGAAGAGCACTTTGGAGCAATGAATGAGATTTTAGGGTTTTTGCCCTTCTTTTATTTAGGGTTTTGAGGCTTCTGAATTCCTCAGTTCAAGTTTTAAAAATTTAAACATGATGCACAGATGGAAGCAAGCACAGGACAGGCCGGAGCTAGGGATGTGACAACTCACCCCCACTAAACAAGAATCTCGACCCGAGATTCAAGTGTAGGGTAAGACGATGGGGAACGCAACCTAACACAATCTACACGATCCAGGTTGCACTTCAAATGAACGTTGATTTGAACACCATCTTTGTCTTGTCGTCTTGCTCTGAGAACTCCAGCTAATCATGACAAGAAGAGGAAAGGAAAACTCTAGAAGGATCGATCTTCTCGAAGGTCGAACAACTCAGGATTAACTCTCGGAATGTGACATAGCAACATCTCTCGAGCTGAGAGACGAAGCATACCTCTAGAGGGATGGAGTGGAGCAGGTGACGAGGTTCACTAGGTAGACAGCAATTCCAGACTTAAGAATGTGGTGATCGGTTGTCAACATAGCGAGGAGTTGAATTGCCATGATACCACGACGAAACATCCTGGAGGAGGGTGATTCGTAGATTATTGTCTTAAGTGGCAAAAAGAATTACCTTTGATATAGAGATCATTGAGACTCTCTATATCAGCCTAAGGCAAATCACAGCAATCGATTGGCGGGGGTCGGTAGAATGGCATACTCGGACTTGGATGATGTGGATTACCTTGTTGAAGACAACGTAATGGATGAATTTCCTTATCACCGGAGATGGAAGAGACCCGTGGTAGAATGGCACATTGGCGGTGCAAGCTGGGAACAAAATGTAAATGCTGGGAATGGTTCTGGTAACTGGGGAGAGGCTCATCAATAAAGAGTGAATTCACTGTTTGAAAAGGTCATAGCATTGCCGAGGAAACTGAGAGCAAACCCAGCTAGTGCCGAGGATCACACGTAGCACTTGTGCGTGCTCTCAAGAACTTGAGCATTTCCACAATCATCAAGGTTTTACCAACATCCGTGTCAAGGGTCCTGGCCACACAACTTACTACCCTGATGAATACCGGTGGAAGATGCAGATGCAAAGGAAGATAACACTTTCTCAGATTTCACCCTTGGCGGGTCCATGGAAATAAAATCTGGATGATCGACCGAGAGACATTTAGCACTCCGCTTCTAATGTTCTCCTTGATGTGCTAGCATAATCCATAGATAATTATGGTTTGATATCTAGAACATCAAGTAAAAGGTCAGACTTCGGGAGCACAAGAATCCATAAGGAATAACTACGGAGGTAAATCCTACGAAATCCTTATGGGGAGGTGGCCAACTTCCTCAAACAAGATACTATAATAATAGGTCTACCGGATGGGTGTGTTGGCCACGACATCCACCTTGCCGGTTATTGAGAGACCAATATTATAATTCTTGGGAAATGTTCCAACCCATCATATCTGCCTGAGATTCAGATCTGGTTGGTGTCAGGATATTCCAGACTCATCGAGTCTAGGAAGAAAAATGAAAGTTTGCAACACAAATCGACGAGATGACGTTGCGAGATTCTCGGGGAGCGAACTACGATAGCAAGCTCCAAAACATGAGCTGGTTCTGCTACAAACATGTGAACACGCTGTCCTAGACAAACATTATCACATGGTAGTCTTACAATAAAACACTACCGAGTTCAGGTGGGGAACCATAATCAAGGATATTGAAGTCTTGTGCATGACCTAGGATTAGCACATCAACTCCTTTTCCGTGAACAAATCAATCAGTGGCTTGGTGTGCTAGGATATACATATGGAATGGAGGTTGCAAGTCTCCGAACCACAGAATACTTCGCACGTATGCATGACTGATTTGGGATGATTCCAAAGGAAACAACATTGACTTTCTCGAGTCCACGGCGGCAACTTGCATCCAATGCACATGAACTAGAGGAAGTCTCTCCTTACATCCGAACATATGCTTCATGAGCTAGCATGAACAAATGCTTTCAAAAGTTTCCAACACTAGCTTAATGTTCAACAAAATCATGGAGGAGATAAGGATGCTGTCAATGGGCTCAACAACAATTCATCTAGGTTTCCTTTTTTAAAAGGAATTCCATAGTTAAGTGAACACGGTGAAAGCATTGGTCAGACCAAAGATGTAATGGTGTATGCTCGAGGGATCAACCACGAATAAGACAACATTACAAACATCGTTGGTACTGATTTGATTTGACGATAGCCCACACTCAAATCAAAGGATTGATGAGACAATAGGTCCAGCAACTGATCACAGGGACCAATCCATGAAGATATCATCTTTCTTCAACACACACTACACAAGAATATCCCTTTGGAACGAACTAAGTCAGGCAAGCTTTTATCTTCCAACTCTCCAAGTTGTTGTCTAGCTCAACCAACTAGCTCAGGGATATCTAACACCGATCTTGGAGAAAGAGTGGTTCACAAGAAACCAACTTGATCACGAGCTCAACATAACAGTCAGGTGACAACCTGGTAATACTACCGAGAAGATCTTCGAAAAATCACGAACCACCGATATGTTACTAAGCTCGAGAACAGTCTCGCTTTTGAGGGCAAGACGATATGATCAAATGAGTGAGGACTTGACAAGATCCTAACTCATCAATCGAAGGGTGCACCGAAATAAGGACTAGGTAGCACGATCAGTCTTAGAAGGATGATTCAAAAACCAACACGCTAAGAATGAAATTATTGTCCTTTAACTACCAAGCAACAAGGTTGCTAGGAGTATTGATTTCACACGCCACGATTCACTTGTCGGCATTCTGGTTACAATAACACAGGAACCGAGGAATGAACAATGATGGCAAGAAGTATCACTGTACCAAGAGTTCATAGGATGGCGTGCAATTCCTATAACAATCCCGATATAAAGATGGTAATACTCCAAGGTAGAACAGAACAAAAGCTGGATTAGCAATTTGATCTGCGGAGCACAACTTCTTTGACCCAATCCTGGATATGGAAGAGGTACTGGAGTTTGTTTCTCCAAGTCATTCAGGACAGAATGGCTTGACGGACCACAAGGGTAATAAGCATCGATAAACGAATGTATGCATACCCTTGACTATCAATTGATAGACGAAGGTCAGTAGACAACTAAAGAGGGACAACTCAAAGGAACATATAATTTTCTGAGTTGTGGATGCATAGATTAGTATGTCGAGCGAGATCAACATTTCTTCCAGATAACCCATGCAGAAAGGTAGAACAGGCAGAGTCACAATTATGAATGGAGAACCCATCGAGAGCACTCCTGTTGTGATCTTTTGATCCAACAAACTTTTGCCGTAAGTGGTTCATGGTATTTGGAAGAAGGAAATACCACGGACCTCGAGGACTATTGCAAAGTTACTAATATCCTGAGGGAACTAGCAAACACTATCAACATGAAGTAGGTAGAGTGAATCTCGGGTTCAAAACCCAGAAATAGAATGCCTACTAACTAATAACATCACAGAATGCTTTCAAAAATAATGGCCAGAATCATCACACTGGGGATACAAATCATGGCTAAATTACTAGATGATCCCCTAAGACACCTAGGGTCATAATAATATCTCCAACATATATGTCAAGGTAACGGAGTACCTCAACTCACTGATTAGTGTGGTTAATCTGGCCCATGGGAACATTGAAACGGGAGGAAAGGATTTGCAAATGCATCAGACTACTTAGAAACCTGGGATGACTCGGACAACATAACGGCTGTAAATGCCCAGAAAAGATTTGAGACATTCACAAAAATGGTGGCATAACCACTCAGAAGCACAATATCAAGGTTTCGAGGTCAACAATTAACATACGGAAGTAGTAGGAACTGAACTGAGACTTAAATCCAATAATCTTATAAGTCTGTGGACTAGTAACACGTGATCCTGATAGAAAGAAGAGATAGCCTAGCTCTTAATCCCCGTAGAAGAGAAGATGATGACTGACTCAGATCAGAAGACATAAGGTGTAAGGAGTAAAAAGAGCCTTACGTTCCATCCCACAATCAATTCCCTTATATAAGTAAAGAATTTCTAGACTCAACTTCGACCAGTTTGGCTTGGTAATCCTACAGGCAGTCAAGCTCTGATACCAACGCTGTCAGGACCCTGACTCAATGCCACATCGATCTAGCATGTAACACCTCATATCACTTTGCGGCCTCACGCACGGTATTCCCACGGGTGTCGCCTTACCTTAACCCGGGACCGTTTGCGCCTTTTGGCACACGTATATGACAGTGTCGCTAGCATCCATATGATAAGGAGCCCTGGCTGACATGGCTAGTCGTAAACCCAAAGTGGCACAGACTTACAGGGACAGGCATCCATGACCCAGCATCGAACGTGTCGGTCATCAGCGAGTGAATCCAGGCTGTAGCACTGGGCTAGCAGGACTCCGGTGAACCGGGCTGTAGCGGGCTAACAGGACTCCGGTATTCATCGCGTGACATTTCCCCGAAGGGACAGACACAGGAACGAAGAAGGACACATGCCGGCCAGCCTAAGTGTTCCGGAGCAGTAGTAAGCTACCATGGCTCAGTGGAAACACTAGGAGACATTTCCCGGTAAGAGAGGCTACTAAGGATAAACAACTAGATAGTCAGATCCCACACATACCAAGCATTTCAACAACATACACACAATATGCTCGATATGTGCAGATACAACATGGCATCACAACATGACTCTACAACTCAAGTAATTATTCAATAGGCTCCGAGGAGCGAGATATTACAAACATGGGTCTCATGATCCAACACTCAGAGCATACAAATCAAAGCACAAGCGGAAGCTATCATGTCTGAGTACAGACAACTATAAATGAAAAAGGCTGAGGAGCCTGACTATCTACCAGATCCTGCCGAGGGCACAAGATCGTAGCTGAGGTAACAAGCTAAACGTCGAAGTCCACGTGGAATTACTAGTGAGACTGAAGTCTCTCTGCAAAAACATAAATTAAGCAACGTGAGTACAAATGTACCCAGCAAGACTTACATCAGATCTATCTACATATGCATCATTATCAACAAGGGGGTGGAGGAGTTTAACTGCAGCAAGCCAGCTTTGACTCGGTGGCTATCCTGAACTACGACTGCAAGTAACTCTTTTGAAGTGGCGCACACGAGTCCACATATTCACCAACCAATACACCACTATGGATCCGCTCCCGTCTTCCTACGAGAACGCCATCCATAGCACTCACGCTTATCTTGCGTATTTTAGAGTATCCACTTTCACTTGTCTATGAACTATGTAAGGGGTCCAAGTTTCCATATCCGAGGAATCCGGCTATTCGAATAGATGATGTTAACCCTGCAGGGGTGTACTTCTTCACACACGCTTTCGCCACTTATCGCCCTGTACACGTCATGTACCTCGGCAACCTTCAAGCGGAAGCCGGGCGAGGGAGTCGGCCACGACCTGACTAACCGAACAAGTCTCTAGTCCAGGTTTATCGCCTATTCGGGTTCCATCCGCAAGGAGATCCGGCCGGGGTGTCGCTTACGGCCCCAAACGATGTGTGCAGGGTTCCCAAGCCCACCAACCGGGTGCCACTTGGTACACCGGGCCACTGTGCCTAGTCTGTCCCAAGCCCACCTGTACCGGGTGCCACTTGGTAGACTACTAACACTACCTACAAACAGCAGAAACTAGTTGCAACTCCTGGACAGAGATCATGTTGATTAATAAGTCGAGAGAGCTTGGAGCGCCCGGAGCCCAATGTGTGGTAGTAACTGATCATGGATCACAAACACAGAACTCAGTTCCTGAGGACGGCTGCAATGAGACAACCCACCATGTACTCCTACATGGCCTCTCACCGCTACCTTTACCAAATCGTGTTCACACACTTAGCTCACACACAGTAGGACATGTTCACACGCCTCTGATTCATCCCCGATGAATCAGACCTGACTCAACTCTAAGCAATAGCAGGCATGACAACAAACATGAATGAGTAGGCACAACAGGGCTCAAACAACTCCTACTCATGCTAGTGGGTTTCATCTATTTACTGTGGAATGACAGGTCATGCAAAGGATAAAGGGGTTCAGCTACCGCAGCAAGTATCAAATATGTCGTTGTTGTCCTAATGCAATAAAAGAGAGCAGGAGCGAGAGAGTGGGATTTTATCGGAATGAACAAGGGGGTTTTGCTTGCCTGGCACTTCTGAAGATAACATTGAGTCTTCATCAGTGTCAACGATCACATCATCGGTATCACGTCTATCAAGAGGGGACAATACCGGCAACACAGAAGGGAACACAATCAATGCAATGCACAATATGATGCATGATCATGACATGGCAAAATGAATGTGTTTTGGGCTAATGCAACTAGCAACAGATTAAATGAAGTTGGTTTGAATACAAGATTCAAATTCAAACTCCATATGTGATTATTCAAATGCCATTTAATTGATTTGTGCTAAACAGCAGCTATAAGTTGTTCTAACATGCATGAAAATGGTACAGATGGATTCCTTGAATTTTTCTGATAATTTTTCATATATAATTTATTTAATTTGGAGTTACGGTTAATTTTCTATGATTTATTGAAGTTTTAGCTATTTCTGGAATTTCCTGATTATTATAAAATAAACTAAATTCCAGAAAGGAATATGGCGTCAGCATGACCTCACCCTGACGTCATCATGTCAACAGGGCGGGTCCAGGTCAAACCTGACCTGTGGGGTCCACACGTCAGTGACACGGGTTAAACAGGGGGGTTTAGTTTAGTTTAATTAATCCGATTAGTGCTAATCCTAATTTAGTTAGTGGCCAGAGGCCCACACGTCAGTGACCCAGGGTCAAACTGGCCCAGCAAGTCAACTGTCAACGGGGTCAACCCCACCGGCGACTTGACGCCGGCGAGGCCAACCGCGGCGGCGAGCCTCGGGTTTGCATCTCCGGCGACCAAACGGCCGGCGGAGGGCATCTACGTGACGCTGGTGGACTCGCGCGTCGAGTGGTGCAGGCGTTGGGTGCGGGGGTGGCCGGAGTTGTCGCCGGCGTCGACCTTGGCGGTCGCCGGAGCTCGGGTGAGCTCGGGGTCGACGCTACGGTGGCCGGGGAGACTCGTGCGGGGCACCTATGTGCTCCACGTGGCGCGGGAAGGGAGTTGAGCACGACGGCCGGACCGCTAGGTGGCCGGAGACTCGTCGGCGGCGGTCACAGGCGGCGGCGCGTACGGGCGAGCAAGGTGTGGCGGCTACGGCGCACGAGAGCGAGAATGGAGAGGGGGAAAAGGTTCGGTGGCTCACGGCGGTTGCAGCAGACGTCGAAGCGGGCTCGGGGAAGGCCGGATGGCGACGAGTCGACGATGGGGATCCGCGGCGGCCGGTGATGAGGAAGAGACCGCTGACGGTGTTTTGAGGCGTCCGGCGTCGAGTGAGTCGACGGGGAGGATGAGGGCGTCGAGGCGGAGGCCATGGACACGTCGGCGAGGCGAGGGAGGGCCTGTGGCCGCGTGGTTCTAGTCGGCGGCGATGGCTGCGTTCGGGTTCGGGCGAGAGAGAGGGAGCAGAGGAGAGAGGGGATGCAGCGGGGGAGGAAGAGGAACGAGGGGACACGAGGCCTCGTCGTGGCGTCGCTAGGGAGGCCGGGGGGGAAGCAGGAGGTGGCCGGGAAGCAGGAGGTGGCCGAGGCGCGTGGCCGCGCGCGCCGGGCGCGTGCCCGTCCTCCTGGCAGGGAGGAAGACGACAGGGGAGGGAGGCGGCGGTGGGCTGGGCCAGCGGGAGGAGCTGGGCCGGCTGGGCTGGACAGGTAAGCGGCGCCAGGTAAGTGGCCCAGGTGGCCTTCTCTCCCTTTCTATTTATTTCTGTTCTGTTTTTCTTTTATTTAATTCTTTTGCCACTGTTTTGAATTAAAAATAATAATTCAAACAATGCCAAAGCTCCTCTGAATATTTTATTTCGCTAGATGGACTTTTCCAAAAGCTCATAAAATAATTCAGGGATATTTGAAATTATATTCTAATTATATGAATATAATTCAAATTCAAATAGCTAATGAATTAAATCCAAAGTCCCAAAAATAAATCCTTAAAAATGTTCAATATTTTGGTTGGGACCAGAATCCTTACCAAAAATTATCAAACATTTAAGAAGAGCACTTTGGAGCAATGAATGAGATTTTAGGGTTTTTGCCCTTCTTTTATTTAGGGTTTTGAGGCTTCTGAATTCCTCAGTTCAAGTTTTAAAAATTTAAACATGATGCACAGATGGAAGCAAGCACAGGACAGGCCGGAGCTAGGGATGTGACAATTACAATCCCATCTCAGTGAGACCGAGATCCCTATCGGTGAGACCGATTTGCGTAGGGTTTGTGGCAATGGCTAAGACATCCAAACTCGGTGGCGCCGGATAGAAATAATCAGTGGGGCCGAGTTTGCTTTTAGGTTTAGGACATATGTGTGGAAGTGGGAAAGTAGTTGAGGGTATTTGGAGCATATCACTAAGCACTTGAAGCAAGAGGCTCATTAAGCAACACCTCATCCCTCCTTGATAGTATTGGTTTTTCCTATAGACTCAATGTGATTGTCAGGACCCTGACTCAATGCCACATCGATCTAGCATGTAACACCTCATATCATTTTGCGGCCTCACGCACGGTATTCCCACGGGTGTCGTCTTACCTTTGCCCGGGACCGTTTGCGTCTTTTGGCACACGTATATGATAGTGTCGCTAGCATCCATATGATAAGGAGCCCGGGCTGACATGGCTAGTCGTAAACCCAAAGTGGCACAAACCTACAGGGACAGGCATCCATGACCCAGCATCGAACGTGTCGGTCATCAGCGAGTGAATCCAGGCTGTAGCACTGGGCTAGCAGGACTCCGGTGAACCGGGCTGTAGCGGGCTAACAGGACTCCGGTATTCATCGCGTGACATTTCCCTGAAGGGACAGACACAGGAACGACGAAGGACACATGCCGGCCAGCCTAAGTGTTCCGGAGCAGTAGCAAGCTACCATGGCTCAGTGGAAATACCAGGAGACATTTCCCGGTAAGAGAGGCTACCAAGGATAAACAACTAGGTTGTCAGATCCCACACATACCAAGCATTTCAATATCATACACACAATATGCTCGATATGTGCAAATACAACATGGCATCACAACATGACTCTACAACTCAAGTATTTATTCATTAGGCTCCGAGGAGCGAGATATTACAAACAGGGGTCTCATGACCCAACATTCAGAGCATACATATCAAAGCACAAGCGGAAGCTATCATGTCTGAGTACAGACATCTATAAATGAAAAAGGCCGAGAAGCCTGACTATCTACCAAATCCTGCTGAGGCACAAGACCGTAGCTGAGGTAACAAGCTAAACGTCGAAGTCCACGCGGTACTACTAGCAAGACCGAAATCTCTCTGCAAAACATAAAATAGGCAAACGTGAGTACAAATGTACCCAGCAAGACTTACATCAGAACTAACTACATATGCATCATTATCAACAAAGGGGATGGTGGGGTTTAACTGCAGCAAGCCAGCTTTGACTCGGTGGCTATCCTAACCTACGACTGCAAGTAACTCCTTTTGAGGTGGCGCACACGAGTCCACATATTCATCATATCAATACACCACTATGGATCCGCTCCCGTCTCCCTACGAGAACGCCATCCATAGCACTCACGCTTATCTTGCGTATTTTAGAGTATCCACTTTCACTTGTCTATGAACTGATATAAGCAACCCAGAAGTCCTTTTCCGCGGACACGGCTATTCGAATAGATGATGTTAACCCTGCAGGGGTGTACTTCTTCATACATGTTTCCACCACTTAGCGTCTGCACACGACATGTGCTCGGCAGACTTCAAGCGAAAGCCGATGTGGGTGTAGACCACGACCTACCTAAACACCTAAGTCTCTAGTCCAGGTTTATCGCCTATTCGGGTTCCATCCATGAGGAGATCCGGCCGGAGTTTCGCTCACAGCCCCAAACGATGTGAACAGGGTTCCGTGACACCAAACGGGTGCCCGGTTTACCCGGCCACGTGCCTACCGCATCACAGCCCACCCCTACGGTCAGCGCTGTCCACGGCCTCCAGCATACTACAAACACCAGAAACTACTTGCAACTCCTGGACAGAGGACAAGGGTGAATAAGAAGTCGAGCGGGGTCATATTTCAGGGCCCAATGCATGGTAGTAGCTGAATCATGGATCACAAACACAGAACTCAGTTCCTAAGGACGGCTTCAATGAGACAACCCACCATGTACTCCTACATGGCCTCTCACCGACACCTTTTACCAAATCGTGTTCACACACTTAGCTCACACATAGTAGGACATGTTCACACACCTCTGATTCATCCCCGATGAATCAGACCTGACTCAACTCTAAGCAGTAGCAGGCATGACAAACAAACATGAATGAGTAGGCACAATAGGGCTCAAACAACTCCTACTCATGCTAGTGGGTTTTATCTATTTACTGTGGCAATGACAGGTCATGCAAAGGATAAAGGGGTTCAGCTACCGCAGCAAGTAACAGATGAATCGGTGTTGTCCTAATGCAGTAAAAGAGAGCAGGAGCGAGAGAGTAGGATTGTATCGGAATGAACAAGGGGGTTTTGCTTGCCTGGCACTTCTGAAGATAACACTGAGTCTTCATCAGTGTCAACGATCACATCATCGGTATCACGTCTATCGAGAGGGGACAAATACCGGCAACACAGAAGGGAACACAATCAATGCAATGCACAATATGATGCATGATCATGACATGGCAAAATGAATGTGTTTTGAGCTAATGCAACTAGCAACAGATTAAATGAAGTTGGTTTGAATACAAGATTCAAATTCAAACTCCAAATGTGATTATTTAAATGCCCTTTAATTCATTTGTCCTAAACAGTAGTGATAAGTTGTTCTAACATGCATGAAAATGGTACAGATGGATTCCTTGAATTTTTCTGATAATTTTTCATATATAATTTATTTAATTTGGAGTTACGGTTGAATTTCTATGATTTATTGAAGTTTTAGCTATTTTCTGAAATTTCCTGAATATTTTTAAATCCAGAAAATACTTATTGCGTCAGCCCCACGTCACTGTGACGTCAGCAGAGTCAACTGGGCGCCCCAGGTCAAACCTGACCAGTGGGGCCCACTGGTCAGTGACTAGTGCTGGTTAGTGACAATGACAGGTGGGACCAGGTCAACAGCCACGTCAGCTTGGTCAAAACTGACGTGTGGGCCCATGGTGGTTAGATTAAAACTTAACAGAAAAAGATAAGGATTAAATAAGGGCGTGGGGCCCATACGTCAGCGGCTCTGGGGAGGTTATCTGGCCGTGATTAGTGCTAATCACGCGGTCACGTCGGCTAGTGACGCCGGCGACCATGGCGATGGCGGGACCTCGCCGGAGTTTCTCGGGATGGCGCTACAGCCCGCGGCTGGTCGCGCTGAGGGCACCAAGAGGGAGCCCGTGCTCCCGCGCATCTAGTGGCGCATGCAGCTGGGCACAGGGAGGCCGGGGTTCGCCGGAAACGGGCTCCTGGCGGCGGTCGGAGTTCGGCCATGTGCGGGGTTGGGGCTGCGGCGCGCTAGGGGAGAAGCTGATGGTCCAGACGGCATCCGCGGGCCACCAGAAGCGCGCTGGTGCCACGGGTTCGAGCAGAGGGGCTCAGGTCAGGAGAGCTATGCGGCCATGGCGGACGGCGGTGCTCGGGAATGTGGGCGGGGGTGCTACGGCACGAAAACAAGCAAAACGAAGGAGGGGAAATGGAGTGGAGCTCACAGCGAGTTCGTCGGCGGTCTCGTTGGGCTCGGGGACGGGTTGTGGACGACATATCGGCGACGGAGATCGGCGGTGCCCGAGGTTGAAGATGATGTCGATGGCGGCGATACGGCGCGTCCCCAGTTGCTTGGCTCGTCGAGGAGGCGTAGAAGGCGAAGGTGGGGCTCTCGGGCACGTCAGAGGGGTGAGGGGAAGGCGGTGGCCGCGACAGCAGCAAGCGGCGGCGACGGCTCCGCTCGGTGAGGAGAACAGAGGAGGGGGGGAGTGTTCCGGGGAGAGGATGGGGACGCGGGAGAGTGAGGAAGAGAGGCAGGGAGGTGCGTGGCGTCTCCGGGCATCGAGGAGGAAGCAGGAGGTGGCCAGGGGGAAGCAGGAGGTGCCGAGGCCTCTCGGGCGCGCGCCACGCCTCGCCTCTGTTCGTCCTCCTGGCAGAGGAGGAAGATGACAAGGGGGAGGAGGTGGGCTGGGCCGGCCAGATGGAGCTGGGCCAGGTAAGTGGCGCCAGGTAAGTGGCCCAGGTGGCCTTCTCTCCCTCTCTTTGTTTTTCCTATTTCTGTTCTGTTTTATTTAATTGGCACTGAATTTTAATTCAAACAGAATTTGAAAACAGTGCCAAAACTCCCCTGGATATTTTTAAGTCACTTAATGGACTTCTCCACACATAACAAAAATATCTCAGGTCATTTGAAAATATATTCATTATATATTATGAATATAACTCCAAATTCAAATAAAATATTGATTTAAAATCAGAGCCCAATAATTCCTTAGAAATGTCCCAAAATTTTGGTTTGATTTATAACTCTTGCCAAAATTGTCAGAACTATTTCTAGGGCATTTTGGATTTACTGATTGCAATTTTAGGGTTTCTTGCCCTACTTTAATTTAGGGTTTTGAGGCTTCTGACTTCCTCAGTTCAAGTTTTAAAAATTTAAACATGATGCACAGATGGAAGCAAGCACAGGACAGGTCAGAGCTAGGGATGTGACAACTCACCCCCACTAAACAAGAATCTCGTCTCGAGATTCAAGCGTAGGGTAAGGTGAAGGGTAACGCAGACTAGTATAATCTTCACGATCCAGGGTGCACTTCAGTTGAACGTTGATTCATTCACCATTATTGCCTTGAAGTCTTGCCTTGAAAAATCCTGTCAACATGACATGGAGGGAAGAAGGAGACTCTAGAAGGGTCGATCTTCTCGAAGATCGAACAACTCACGGAATGAGACATAAGACCATCTCTCGGGTTGAGACACGAGATACACATCAAGAGGGGTGGAAAGAAACGGATGACGAAGGTTCACTAGGTGGACAACAATTCCACACTTAAGAAGGTGGGCGGGGGTGCTACGGCACGAAAACGAGCAAAACGAAGGAGGGGAAACGGAGTGGAGCTCACAGCGAGTTCGTCGGCGGTCTCGTTGGGCTCGGGGACGGGTTGTGGACGACATATCGGCGACGGAGATCGGCGGTGCCCGAGGTTGAAGATGATGTCGATGGCGGCGATACGGCGCGTCCCCGGTTGCTTGGCTCGTCGAGGAGGCGTAGAAGGCGAAGGTGGGGCTCTCGGGCACGTCAGAGGGGTGAGGGGAAGGCGGTGGTACTGAAGGATGATGAGATGGAACTGAAGGATGAAAATAATAAGATTAAGGCTTGCGGTCATAGAGATTGAGGTTCCGACGACATGGCTGAGAAAATTTGAACTCCGGAAAAGAAAAGATCAAAACACTTGGAACTAGAATTTATTCCTCACGAACAAGCTCCGAAGAAAAGGGATTACTTGATGATGATGAAATACGAATAAGAATTATGTTATGCTTATCCTCATCAAATTTAATTGATGACAACCGGATTTGGCATGCAACTTATTCCCCTTGAAAAGGATTGAGGAGTATATGGCGCCACCTTTAGGAAGGTCTTCAATGAACCACCGTTAGGATTGGAAAGAACGAATGGATTAAAATGATAATCAAGGAAAAAGAATCTTGAACGAACCAAGAATTCAAAATTGAATGACGAAAGAGAATGAATCACCGGGAAGAATTAGAAGAACAAATATGCTTGAGGGGATTTAGATGCAAAAGAACGGGAAGAACTCGAACTGATTAAAGAGCACTTGAACAAAGCGCCGGGATAATTGGATAACGGTAACTGAAATATGAGGACGAAGAATTCTTCTGGAATGATGGCCTCCGGTGAAGCGAAACAGAAATCAACTCCTGAAATACTCCAGATAGGTGAGAAAAAGGAATATTTGACAAATGGAATAATTCGAGAGGATAATATGAAGCTTGAACCACGAATCTTCAGGAGAACGGGCAAGATTTAGAGGAAAAACTCTTATTCGATCTTCGAATGGCGATGAGAAACACCACCAAAATTACTGAGATACTCCGGGAGAATGAAAAAGAGGAAGGGTTGAACCAAAGATGAAAAGGATTGAAATCGATCTTGAAAAGGCATGTGACTGATGGAATCCATTCTTACGTCACACTTGAAAAGAATTTGAGAATAACTCCAGAATAATTAGAAGAGTCAGGTAAGATCCTGGGAAAAGACCTGTGGGTTAGGGCCCACTAAAAGAAAAAACCGTTGGAAACGATTGTTAACGAGATAGATGATGCACCGGAACAATTGAAATATTTGAATGAGGTGACAACCTCGAATTAATTCAAACACAGATGAATCTCCTAAGAAGTCTTGAGCACTCCGGAAGGATAAACTGGCAAGAGGCGAACAAGTAGGGAAAACACTTTAACCAAGGGAAAGAATACGATGAACACCGAAAAACTTGAATTGAATCCACCGGAGAAGAAAATGAGATGAAGAATGTCCACTGAGATGAGAATTCACCGGTTAAAATGATTGAGGGAAGACTGAAGAGGCTCCACACGAATGAAATTGATGCTCGAAATAGGCTCAGACTCCGGGAAGAAGAGGGTGGGAGGCCGGGAAAAACAAAGGCACCTGGAAGGGAGAACCGACAAATATCTTGAAGAGAAAACACCGGTTGAAAGAAGGCAAAAGCTTCGCACAAGTAGGATGGATACTCAATTACGGACTCC
>NC_041383.1:534377577-534388080 GCF_002162155.2 Triticum dicoccoides | reverse complement strand
CCAAAGTTGCAGTTTTTAAGTTTCTTTAAGGTTTGAGTGGAGTTTAGGCACAAGTTTAACATTCACAACATATAGCAAGCAAGAATGGAAAGAGTATATGAGCAGCGGAAAATAAAGCATGCAACTTGCAAGAATGTAAAGGGAAGGGATTGGAGGATTCAAACGCAATTGGAGACACATATGGTTTTGGCGTGGTTCCGATAGGTGGTGCTATCGTACATCCACGTTGATGGAGACTTCCACCCATGAAGGGTAACGGCTGCGCGAGTCCATGGAGGGCTCCACCCACGAAGGGTCCACGAAGAAGCAACCTTGTCTATCCCACCATGGCCGTCGCCCCATGAAGGACTTGCCTCACCAGCGGTAGATCTTAACAAAGTAGGCGATCTCCTTGCCCTTACAAACTCCTTGGTTCAACTCCACAATCTTGTCAGAGGCTCCCAAGTGACACCTAGCCAATCTAGGAGACACCACTCTCCAAGAAGTAACAAATGGTGCATTGATGATGAAGTCCTTGCTCTTGTGCTGCAAATGATAGTCTCCCCAACACTCAATTCTCTCTCATAAGATTTGGATCTGGTGGAAAGAAGGTTTGAGTGGAAAGCAACTTGGGGAAGGCTAGAGATAAAGATTCATATGGTAGGAATGGAATATCTTGGCCTCAACACATGAGTAGGTAGTTCTCTCTCAGAAATAGGATGCTGGAAGTGTAGGTTCAGTCTGATGGCTCTCTCCACGAATGAAGAGGATGTGGAGGGGTATATATAGCCTCCACACAAAATCTAACCATTACACACAATCTACCAAACTCGGTGGGACCAGATCGTTAAACTCGGTCAGACCGATTTAGCAACTAATGTGACCGTTAGGGTTTTCGGTGGGACCGAAATGCAACTCGGTAGGACCGATATGGTTAGGGTTAGGGCATAACGTAATCTCGGTGAGACCGATTACACAAACTCGGTGAGACCGATTTTGGTAATAAGATTTCCAAAGAGTTGTTTAGGCAAACTCGGTTGGACCGATTATCAAACTCGGTGGGACCGATTTTGATAATAAGTTAACCAGAGAGTTTGCATTGTAATCTCGGTAGTACCGATTGCTCAAACTCGGTGAGACCGATTTTGATAATGGACATACACAGAGAGATTACAATCCCATCTCGGTGAGACCAAGATCCCTATCGGTGAGACCGATTTGCCTAGGGTTTGTGGCAGTGGCTAAGACATCCAAACTCGATGGCGTCGGATAGGAAGAATCAGTGGGGCCGAGTTTGACTTTAGGTTTAGGACATATGTGTGGAAGTGGGAAAGTAGTTGAGGGTATTTGGAGCACATCACTAAGAACTTGAAGCAAGAGGCTCATTAGGCAACACCTCATCCCTCCTTGATAGTATTGGCTTTTCCTATAGACTCAATGTGATCTTGGATCACTAAAATGTAAAATGAAGAGTCTTGAGCTTGAAGTTTGAGCCAATCCTTTGTCCTTAGCATCTTGAAGGAGTTCCCACATCCTTTAGTCCATGCCACTCCATTGGTGAACTTATCTGAAACATACTAGATAAAAGTGTTAGTCCAACAAGAGATATGTTGACATTAATTACCAAAACCACCTAGGGAGCACTTGTGCTTTCAATCTCCCCCTTTTTGGTAATTGATGACAACATACATCAAAGCTTTAGATAAAGATATAATGAGTAGCAAGTAAAGCTTTGGAAAGTCATGTAACAAGCATAGGCTCCCCCTACAGGTATGCAATCGTGTGAATATGGAATATAGAAGCATGTGATAGCATAACCATGATAGAGCAGGCAATGTGTTACATGTATCTTGGCCATATGCATCAGAGCAAATAGTATTAAAGGAAATACCTTCATGCCCATGAGTCCTTCTTGCAAACAGTATGCACATCAGCAAGAATTCCTCATACACATGATTGTGATGCATATACTTACCTTGTAGTCTTGAGTTGGCTTAGGATGGAATGAACCTGCGTAAACAAGGTTAGATAACACAGATACATCTACTAGCCAGAGCAAACAAAAGAAACCACAAGAATACCAAGACTGGGATGACATGTAGAGAGTGAGTACTAAGTACTACATTGGATTAGACATGTCCCCAAGAGTAAAGATATGCAATGAATTTGAATGATTTCTTTTCCTTAGATGTCTTGCTCCCCCTGAATCTAGCATGGGATACTGGGAGAAGATAGGGAATAGAAAATCAGAGCTGAAAGATATGAATGAATAGAGCTAATGCAAACTAATGCAAATAAGCACATATGTCAAGATGGGAATGGGTCGGCCCGGCCCTGGCCTTGGACCCGGCCCTGATGGCCTCAGGGCCAACATAAGAGGCCACGGGCCGACCCATATCGTGAATAGTAGTGGCCTTGTTGGCCCGATGGGTATTTCGGGTCGACCCAATTATTAGTGACATGTGTTTTTTCTCAAAAAATAAATTATTAGTGACGTGTGTTTTCTTTTTGTGATGCGCCGATAGCTAAAATCCTATAGAGTAGTAATCTAGGGATAGAAGAAAAAATTTATACGGAGATTCAAGTGGTCTAGCTGCTGTATCTGTTCATTGTACATGCATACATTACCTAGACCATTGTAAGCTCGTCTGTTTCTTTCCAGGCATTGTACAGAGATGCATCCATGCGGGTGAATTGTATCTAGCCATCGGATGTCGCTAGTACTACTAGTTGACATCAGACGGATGCTCTACCTATTAGTCTCAAATTTACACTAGAGAGCTGGACGGCGCAGGGAGGAGGGGCTGACGGTGAGCCGGATAATGAGCTGGACGTGATTGGGACGATGAGCGGGAGGCAGCACCACCGGCACGGCAGAGATCGGCGAGGGCGACGATTGGGAAATAGCCGTCGTGAGAATAGAGAGCACGAGGTGGGCCGATCCCGCTGACCCAACGGGTCACTTAGTGTTGGTTCTACTGACCCAAAAAAATTGGGGCCGACCCATGTGACCCATCGGCCTTGAATTTTTGGGTTGGGTCAGCGACCCAGCGGGCCGACCCGGCCCATTCCCATCTTGACACATATGAACATGTCTTTCCCCTCAAGAAGACATGTGGCATCTCTCCTCTTGAACACCAAGCATCTGGGATCCTTGAGAAATACTTTCTACTAATATTCTCTCCCCCTGGAGATCTCTCTCTCCCCCTAAAGGATCTCTGTCTCCTTCTCTGATGTGATCTCTTTAAATGATAAGCTTTGATGTGATCTCTCTCTCTCCCCCTTTGACATCAATTTCCAGGAAGGGCTTGATAAAGATGTAATCTCTCTCCCCCCATCTGGAATTTGTCGTGAATGGGTTTGATCCTTGAGTCACAACATAAAGCAATGATAAAATTGTGATGCTTGTAGAGGACAAGATTCATTGAGTGGAGCTGGACCAGAAGAAACACAGAATAAATGGCAAACTTATTTTCTTGTTCTGAAATCGGTGGCACCGAGTGGTATGCTTCGGTGGAACCGATAGGATTTGGTTGGACGGAAAATAACAAATCAGTGTAACCGAGTTCATTTCAGGGAAAACACTTGTCACCTCAGCTCACTAGACGAATAAGATCTCACAAAGATTTGCAAGGAATTTACTGAATGATATGCAATGAATTTGATGCAGAAAATGTAGAGAAAACAGAAAGAAAATCTAGATGAAGTTTTTTTGAAAGGGGAAACACATATGCATGAGACAAATGCAAAAACACAGAAGAGAACACAAGAGAACTTCATCTAGAGATGGTCGGCGACAAAGTCACCTATGTTAGAGTATATTGACTTAGGAGTCAAGTGAGATCACTTGATCATGGGTCATACTCATTGTTTAAGCTCAAAATGGGGTTGCCATTTTTCATTTAAGCATCTTTATGTATTCACATCTTGTCGAGTTGCTTTAACTCATGACTTGGAGTAAAGCTTCTCTAAGATGGAATAACATACCTTGGTTGGTGGTGTTGTCCATGTAGTTGAACTTGTGTGGGTTGCTCAAGGTTGATGTAGCTCATCAAGAATTTGGAGCACCACTTGGAATTTGAGTCCATCTACCTACATGGGTCAGTTCTTGCAAGGAAGGGCACTTGTGTATCCAAAAATGACAATCATGAAGCTCAACATAGAATTTGTCAAAGGATATGTTTGAATGGTTCCGTGCTTCCTTGTCTTCAACCACCATAATGTAGAGACTTGGTAATGTAGAGATTTCTCAAGATATGAGTAGATTACAACCTCATGGAATTAGATTCAACCAAGTACCTACATGGGTTAGATAACATGCAACATACAAATATATCCAAGACATAAGATTTTCATCGTAAGAGAAATATCAAGGATTAGTCATAAGCTCATGTCTTGCATGTATCCAATGGAGTTTCTACTCCAAGTTTGAAACATCAATGATGTTCAATTCTCCCCTTAACCTGCAAAACACTTTCTCATCAAGAGGTTTAGTGAATATATCTGCTAATTGCTTTTCGGTGCAAACATGCTTAAGATCAATGTCACCCTTAGCAACATGATCTCGAATGAAATGATGACGAACTTCAATATGCTTAGTTCGAGAATGTTGCACAGGATTATGACCAATTTTGATAGCACTTTCATTGTCACAAAGCAATGGAGCATGTTTCACATAAATTCCATAATCTTTAAGAGTTTGGGTCATCCAAAGTAATCGTGCACAACATGAACCAGCGGCAATGTATTCCGCTTCGGCGGTGGATAAGGATACTGAGTTTTGTTTCTTGGAGGACCAAGACACAGGAGATCTACCAAGAAATTGACAATTACCCGAGTGGAATTTCTATCAACCTTGTCTCCGGCATAGTCTGAGTCGGAGTAGCCAACAAGATCGAAAGAGGTACTCTTAGGATACCAAATGCCAAAATTTGGTGTATGGATTAAGTATCTCACTATCCTTTTCACGACCTTAAGATGACATTCTTTAGGAGTAGCTTGATATCGTGCACACATGCACACACTTAGCATAATATCGGGACGTGAAGCACATAGATATAACAATGAACCAATCATAGAGCGATAAACCTTTTGATCAACCGGTTCATCATCTTTGGTTAACTCAAGATGTCCACTAGTAGGCATGGGTGTAGTCATACCTTTGCATTCTTGCATATTGAACTTCTTGAATAAGTGCTTGGTGTACTTCATTTGAGAAACAAAAGTACCTTCCTTAGTTTGCTTGATTTGCAACCCAAGAAAGAATTTGAGTTCACTCATCATAGACATCTCAAACTTCTCCGACATTAGCTTCCCAAACTTTTCACTAAAATGAGGGTTAGTTGAACCAAATATAATATCATCAACATAGATTTAGCACACAAATAGTGCTCCATTAACCCTTTTAGTAAAAAGAAAAGAATCAATTTTCCCAATTTCAAAGCCTTTTTCAATAAGGAACTTGGTCAAGCATTTATACCATGCTCTAGGAGCTTGTTTAAGACCATAAAGAGCTTTGTGAAGTTTGTAAACATGATTGGGTTTCTTAGGATTGACAAAGCCGGGAGGTTTCTTAACATAAACTTCCTCCTCTATTTCACCACTTAGAAAAGCACTTTTAATGTCCATTTGGTATAAGGTGATATCATGGTGATTAGCATAGGCAAGTAAGATGCGAATGGACTCAAGTCTAGCAACGGGGGCGTAAGTCTCACCATAGTCCATACCTTTGACTTGCGTGTAGCCTTGGGCGACGAGACGTGCTTTGTTGCGAACTACTTGTCCATCTTCATCTTGCTTGTTGCGAAATACCCATTTGGTACCGATGATGTTGTGGTTGTTGTCGGGCTTCTCAACCAATGTCCAAACTTGGTTCCTCTCAAAATTGTGTAGCTCTTCATGCATAGCATTTATCCAATCCGGATCTTCCAATGCTTCTTCAACCTTCATAGGTTCAATGCTAGAGATGAAAGAATAGTTTTCACAAAAGTTAGCTAGACGAGTTTTAGAGCGAGTGATTCTCCCGGTTTGAATGTCATTGTAGATTTGCTCGACGGGATGATCTTTAGCAATTCTTGCTCGAACTCATGAAAGCTTTTGCTTGGGTCTTCGTTGAACTTCTTCTTCATCTTCTTCTCCTTCTTGGCCTTCTTCATTGTTGGTGTTGTCGTTCTCTTGTCGTGGTGGAGAAGGAGGTTGTTGACGTTCATCTTGATGCACTTCCTTGTTTTCTTCATCTTGGTGTGTCCCACTTGTGGATGCTTCCATATCAACTCTTGGTTCACCTTGTCGTGAAGTAGAAGCTTCCACTTGGACGGACGAGATACTCTCCTTCACCTCCGTTGGACAGACCTTGCCAATAGACAAGTCGTGGATTGCTTCTGAAGGATCTTTGTCTCCTATATCAATTGGCAATTGCTCTACTTGCGAGCTGTTAGATTCATCAAACTTCATATCTACCATTTCTTCAACCTTTCGGGTGAAATTGTTGTAGACACGGTATGTGTGAGAGTTTGAGCCATAACCTAGTAGGAAACCTTCATGAGACTTAGGAGCAAATTTAGAACGACCATGCTTATCAAGAATGTAGCACTTTGAGCCGAATACTCGAAAGTATCCATCTTGGGGATTGTTACTGGTGAGGAGCTCGTATGCCGTCTTGCCGAGTAGCTTGTGAAGATACAAGCGATTTGTTGCATGACAAGCTGTCTCAACCGCTTCTGCCCAAAAGTGCTTCGGTGTCTTGTACTCATCAAGCATCGTTCTCGCCATTTCGATGAGCGTCCGGTTCTTCCTCTCAACAACTCCATTTTGTTGAGGTGTGTACGTAGCCGAGAACTCATGTGAAATCCCTTCTTCGTCAAGAAAGGTGTCCACATTCGCGTTCTTGAACTCCATTCCGTTGTCGCTGCGAACCTTCTTGATCTTCACTTCAAATTGGTTTTGGGCCTTCCTAGCGAAGTTTTTGAAAATCTTTTGGACCTGCGATTTATCATCGAGAAAGAACACCCACGAAAATCTGAAAAAATCATCAACTATAACTAGACCAAAAGAATTTCCACCGAGACTCTTGTAAGAGTTGGGACCAAAGAGATCCATATGAAGTAGCTCGAGTGGCCTCCTTGTGGTCATAATGTTCTTCACGGGATGCCTTCCTCCAACCTGTTTACCTGCTTGACAACCACTGCAAAGTCTATCCTTATCAAATATGACATCATTAACTCCAAGGATATGATTTCCCTTAATAAGCTTGTCAAGGTTTCGCATACCAACATGACCTAATCGTCTATGCCATAACCAACCTTTTGAGGATTTAGCAATGAAGCAAGTTTTAGGTTGAGCCTTTTTAGTGAAATCAACAATGTATAGATCACCTCTACGCACACCGATAAAGACCATTTTATGATTGTCTCGACGAAACACTTGGCAATCTACTATAGTAAATAGGACATGGAAACCGAAATCAGCAAGTCAAGATGCTGAAAGTAAGTTGTACCCAAGAGATTCAACGAGCATGACATTTTGTATGGAGCTATCATGTGATATGGCCACCTTACCAAGGCCAACCACCTTACCCTTTGAGTTGTCACCGAAGTGACATACTTTCGAGGACTATCATTATCAGCAAGCTCATGAAACATGTCTTTATCTCCGATCATGTGATCGGTACATCCACTATCAAGAACCCATTCCTTTCCTCCTGACATATATCCCCGAAGATTTGCCATAAGACCAAAATGTCTCATTTCATCATCAAGGTCGAAGTCACTATCATCATCCTCATCATAGTATCCATGTTCAACATCGTCATGTGGTGGATCAAATCCTAGAGAGGGTGATTCGTTAGAGTGAGTTTGACAATGATCTTGTCTATGAATTTTTATAGCTTCGGAAATAATATCACTAATAATACCAACATTTCCTTTGGCACGCATGAGGTTTCTAAGCTCAAGTAGACGATCACCAAACATAGGATCACTAGTATTCATTTTACTCAAAGCAATAGACTTATGGAGATTTCATCTAGATTTTTCAATGAATAATCTGGAAATCGTTCCTCAAGAAATTTCCATATAGTATAGGCAAACTTAAAAGTAGGCAAACATCCAATCAAGTTTCTAGGCAATCCTCTAATGATAAGTTCGGCAGTTCTAAGATTCCTAACCATGTCAATTGACTCATCATGGGTTGGATGCATAGGGTCAACATAAGGTGCACAAGGGCTAGCAATGTACTTGTTCAAATGATATTGATTGAAAATTACAAGCATCTCATTTTTCCACTCATGAAAATACTCTCCATCAAGAATAGGCACTCTATGTCTAAGACTCCCCAAAGTAGACTCATCCATCTTCCTCCAATGGTGATTAAACCAAGGCAATAGAGACCAATGCTCTGATACCACTCGTAGGATCTTGAGAAGAGGTGTCTAGAGGGGGGGGGGGTGATTAGACACTAAGTACCAAATTTGCAGTTTTTAACCTTTTTAAATTTAAGTGGAGTTTAGGCACAAGTTTAACATTCACAACACATATCAAGCAAGCATGCAAAGAGTATATGAGCAGCGGAAAGTAAAGCATGCAACTTGCAAGAATGTAAAGGGAAGGGTTTTGGAGGATTCAAACGCAATTGGAGACACAGATGTTTTTGGCATGGTTCCGATAGGTGGTGCTATCGTACATCCACATTGATGGAGACTTCAACCCATGAAGGGTAACACTTGCGCGAGTCCACGGAGGGCTCCACCCACGAAGGGTCCACGAAGAAGCAACCTTGTTTATCCCACCATGGCCGTCGCCCACGAAGGACTTGCCTCACTAGCGGTAGATCTTCACGAAGTAGGCGATCTCCTTGGCCTTACAAACTCCTTGGTTCAACTCCACAATCTTGTCGGAGGCTCCCAAGTGACACCTAGCCAATCTAGGAGACACCACTCTCCAAGAAGTAACAAATGGTGCGTTGATGATGAACTCCATGCTCTTGTGCTTCAAATGATAGTCTCCCCAACACTCAACTCTATCTCATAGGATTTGGATCTGGTGGAAAGAGGATTTGAATGGAAAGCAACTTGGGGAAGGCTAGAGATCAAGATTCATATGGTAGGAATGGAATATCTTGGCCTCAACACATGAGTAGGTAGTTCTCTCTCAGAAATAGGATGCTGGAAGTGTAGGTTCAGTCTGATGGCTCTCTCCACGAATGAAGAGGAGTTGGAGGGGTATATATAGCCTCCACACAAAATCTAACCATTACAGACAATTTACCAAACTCGGTGGGACCAAATTGAGAAACTCGGTCGGACCGATTCAGCAAATCTAGTGACCGTTAGGATTTTCGGTGGGACCGAAATGCAACTCGGTAGGACCGATATGGTTAGGGTTAGGGCATAACATAATATCGGTGAGACCGATTACACAAACTCGGTGAGACCAATTTTGGTAATTAGCTAACCAGAGAGTTGGTCGGGCAAACTCGGTTGGACCGATTACTCAAACTCGGTGGGACAGATTTTGGTAATGAGTCAACCAGAAAGTTTGCATTGCAATCTCGGTAGTACTGATTGCTCAAACTCGCTGAGACCGATTTTGATAATGGACATACATAGAGAGATTACAATCCCATCTCGGTCAGACCGAGATCCCTATCGATGAGACCGATTTGACTAGGGTTTGTGGCAATGGCTAAGACATCCAAACTCGGTGGCACCGGATAGAAAGAATTAGTGGGGCCGAGTTTGACTTTAGGTTTAGGACATATGTGTGGAAGTGGGAAAATAGTTGAGGGTATTTGGAGCATATCACTAAGCACTTGAAGCAAGAGGCTCATTAAGCAACACCTCATCCCTCCTTGATAGTATTGGCTTTTCCTATAGACTCAATGTGATCTTGGATCACTAAAATGTAAAATGAAGAGTCTTGAGCTTTTGAGCTTGAGCCAATCCTTTGTCCTTAGCATCTTGAAGGAGTTCCCACATCCTTTAGTCCATGCCACTCCATTGTTGAACTTATCTGAAACATACTAGATAAAAGTGTTAGTCCAACAAGAGATATGTTGACATTAATTACCAAAACCACCTAGGGAGCACTTGTGCTTTCACAATCATAACACAAAGACCGTGTTCACTTTCCGGACTCCGCCAAAGAGAGACCATCATGGCTACTCACGCGGTTGATGCGTTTTAATTCGAATCTGGTGTCAAGTTCTCTACAACCGGATATTAATAAATTCCCATCTGCCACATAACCGCGGGCACGGCTCTCGAAAGTTTATACCCTGCAAGGGTGTCCCAACTTAGCCCATCACAAGCTCTCACGGTCAACGAAGGATATTCCTTCTCCCAGGAAGACCCGATCAGTCTCGGAATCCCGGTTTACAAGACATTTCGACAATGGTAAAACAAGACCAGCAAGACCATCCGACTGTGCCGACAAATCCTGATAGGAGCTGCACATATCTCGTTCTCAGGGCACACCGGATGAGCAATCCGTACAACTAAAACCAGACCTCAAGTTTCCCTGAGGGGGC
>NC_041383.1:534304834-534377122 GCF_002162155.2 Triticum dicoccoides | reverse complement strand
AGGTGAGGCAAATGGTAAAACCAAGGTTGGGCCTTGCTGGAGGAGTTTTATTCAAACCGAACTGTTAAGGGGGTCCCATAAATCACCCAACCGTGTAAGGAATGCAAAATCAAGGAACATAACACCGGTATGATGGAAACTAGGGCGGCAAGAGCGGAACAAAACACCAGGCATAAGGCCGAGCCTTCCACCCTTTACCAAGTATATAGGTGCGTTAATTAAATAAGAGATATTGTGATATCCCAACATAATCATGTCCATCATGGAGCAATCTTCAACTTCACCTGCAACTAACAACGCTATAAGAGGGGCTGAGCAAAGCGGTAACATAGCCAAGCAACGGTTTGCTAGGAAGGGTGAAAAGGTTAGAGGCTGACATGGCAATTTGGGAGGCTTGAACAACAAGAGATAGGTAGCGCGGCAAAGCGATAGAACGAAGCAACTAGCATAGCAATGATAGTAGTGAGATCCAAGGTGACAGTCATCTTGCCTAAAATCCTACTAGGAAGAAGAACGAGTCCATGAAGAAGATGAAGCCACGAAGACGAACCAAGCGTAGACGAACGAATCCTCACGATCGCAACGAAATAGGAACTAACGAGAAGGAGCACAACTGGAAAGAATCAAACAACAAGGTAAACACACAAAACTTTGACATGGCATGATGCTCAACCAAGTAGATGCATGACAAAGGCTATATGATGCTACACATGGCAAGAGATGATGCATACAAGAGCAACACATTAAAGCAAGTTTAAATGAGGACGGAAACAACATATAACAAATCCGGTAAGTCCTCATATGAAAATTTCAAAATTGGTCCAGATCTGAATAAACCTTATGTTCAAGTTGTTAAACAGCAAGTTAAGATGCACCAAGATGATCTACATGAAATTCTAGTCAAGTTGCATATAAAGTTCATTTAGTTCAGAGCTACGGCCTAAAAGATATGAGCAAAACAAGTTAAGCATGGCATTGATGCAAAATGCATACAAACATCAAGCAAATACACACAAAACATGGATGCAACAAGGTAACATGAAACTACATGCAAAACTAAGCAAGTTTCATATAGGGCATGCTCAAAACGGAGCAACGGTGCCACACATACACGTGAAACAAGTTTAAAAGATAAGCTGTCCAAAGCAGCAACTAGGCATATAGCAAGCATCAAAACAATATGCTACGACACCTCAACATGAAAACAAAAGGCATGGACATGATGTACAGGTAAATCACGACAAAACATGAACACTAAGATATCTCCATAAATCACTAGAACATGTTCAAAAGGACATGGCAAATTGTAAATAATAACAGTTCACAGACTTTGCAGAAAATCACTGAGCATGACAGAAATAACATCAGGTTGCAATGTTTAGAGCTATCAAATAACATGCTACATGAACTTATCATGGCAAACAAAGGCATGGCATGTTAATACTAAAGACACATAACAAAAATACATTACTGAACTTGGTACCATCCATGCAAACATGGCAAATGATATGACAGATTCAGAATAACAGTACATGGCAGGAACAACGATAAGTAGGCATGTTGGTGAGCTTGTACCACTTTCCACAGAGCATTTCATGGCATGTGAAGTCAACCAATAGTAGGAATACACATTTATGGAGCTAAACATGGCAATAACATAGTCATAGGGTGCATGGATCACTAGCAAAACACATGGCAAAACTGAACTTAATGTGAATAGGCTGACATCAACATTATTTAGGAATTTGAGAGCAAGATTAGAACAAGATACAGAAGGCTATAAATGCAACCAAGGGCATGGATGGATAGAGCATGAAATGTTTAACAAAACATCCTTAGTGAACATCTCCAAATTATGCATAGAATGACTTGTAGCAGCAGGTTTACATAGCATCATGATATAACATATTCAGCCTAGCAAAACAGTAACAACAAGTACCCTACTTCACGAGCTTGATGCACTCACTACAAGACTCACAAAAATACATGGATTGCTCCACTGTAAAGATGGCATGATGTAGCTCAAAACTCATGTAGACATTAAGCTCATAGGATGCTCACACAAAATGCAATGAAAAAGACAAAACAACAAGTTCTGTTAACAAGCAGCAGTTAACATCATATAGCACTCTTGCAACGATGATTAGGGCAACAAGATGGACACAAAAAGCTTTCCACAATGGAATGAAATAAAGAGCATCTCACAGTGATCATTTTGACATATTATATGCACAAATCAGAGCACCGAGCATGAAGTTATGGCATGACGAACAGTGCATCAGAATGTAAGATTTTCGGGACTGCAGAAAATATACCCTGTGAAACTGGACGGGGTCGTTCCGGGATGGAGAGATCCGGACACGGGGAGGCCGTTTGGATGGAGGGAGTGGTGGATCTGATCTACTCCCTTGGATCCGGCCGGAGTTCTCGCCGGAGTTGGCCGAGGAGAGGTCCGGCGAGGTGGGAACGGGGCGCCTCGGGCGGATCTCGCCGGATCCAGCCCAGGGCGAGGCAGGACGGCAATGGGGAGGCGCGGCCGCGGCGGCTACGGGCGCTGGCAGCGACCGGAGGAGGCGGTGCACTGCGGGAGCGCGGGCGGCGGTGCAGGGCGGCGAGGCAGTGGCGGCGGAGGTCGGCGCCGACAAGCATCTACGAAGGAGCGGGGGGCAAAGGCGCTCCTGGCCGAGGCGGGGAGGCCGGCGAGGGAGCGAAGCGTGGCGGCGGCAAGGGACGCCGTGCTTGCGGGCGGCGAACCGGACGGCGCGGCGCCGGAGAGCGGCGGTGGACGGCGGCGCGAAGGGCGGCGGGGGCGGAGCACTGCCGAGGCGGCAGGGCCGGAGGACGGAGGCGGGGGCGCGGGCTCCCTCGGGCCCGACGCGGCCTGGGGCGGGCTCTATCTGGGCTCCCTTGGGCCCGGCGCGGCCCGGGGCGGGCTCGATCTGGGCTCCACGGGCCCGACGGCGGAGGAAGGAGAGAGAGGAGGCACGGGGGACACGTGGCGGCGGTGGATTGGTTGGAGGGCGGCGGCGGACATGTCCGTCAGCAGGGGAGATGTGTCCGGCGGCGCGGAGGGAAGAATGTTAGGGTTTGGACTACGATTTTGAAGGGGGGAGGTGTTTATATAGGTAGAGGGAGCTAGGAGAGTCCAAATGGGGTGCGGTTTTCACCCACACGATCGTGATCGAACGACGGAGAGCATGGAAGGGGGTTAGATGGGCAAGTGGGCTGTTGGTGTACAAAAGTAGGGGCTCTGTTTTTGACCCCTTTACTTGTGCACGAGCAGTCAGAGCCTCCTGCCACGACCATGCACAGACACGACAAGAAAGAGAAGCCGGAGAGGAGCCGAAGCCAGAAAACGAACAAAGCAACAACAAGGACCAAGGCCACAAAGATCAGATGGGCGAAGTAGGTTTTCCCGACAAGGAACCTTGCCGGGGCAGCCTCAGCGGCCCCGCAAGACCCTTGCCAGGGCAGCTCGCCCACGCCAACCGAGTAAGCCACCCTTGAGTGCACCGACACTTGGCAAACGCATCGGGACAAGGCTCAGGAGGCACCTCTGTGGTGGCATGCAGATCTTTGTGAAGACATAGAATGCTCGAGATCAAGTAAGGAGAGGAAGGCAACCATCCTCACCGAAGGAACCCACAAGACCCCCGGCAAGACCCTGGCCGGGGACGCCAGTGCGCCACGGCAAGACCCTTGCTGGGCCACCCGGCAAGACCCTTGCCGAGCCACCCGACGAGGCTCTCGCCAAGTGCACCGGCAGGGCCGCTGCCAGGCCCGCGCCAGCTCAGTCTTCACTGCCGTTCACATACAGCTACCGACCCAACCAGCTGGGCAGGCACCTGCGTGGCAGCATGCGATCCTTCGTGGAGGCTCCACCACCGCGCCACCTCAGCTGCCTGCCTACCTACATGGCACTCCATGCGTCGCTGGCCAGGGCGCGTGTCGAAGCGAGGGGGAGCAGCGACGGACGGGAGGAGCCCCGTCCCCATTCCCGATAAAGTGGAGGGACACCTAAGCCTCGCATTTAATGCACCTTGTCCTGTAGTACGGGCGATAAGCTCATGCTACTGTATCACTTTCCACCTCCTGTGTGCCACTGTGGCAGCCCCTTTCGCCTATGAAAGGAGGCCCATGGCACACAGAGAAAGAATTCGGCTCTTTTGAACCCCACAACACCCAGAGCTAGTTTGAGAGCTCAAGAACACTAATACATCCACCAAAGCAGGATCGTAGGGTTTTACGCATCGTTGCGGCCCGAACCTGGGTAAATCCCCCTTGTGTTGTCTGTTAGTCCCGCTCTTCTCACGATCCCCGCGCCCTGCAACCGTAGAAGGGATTCCTGTGATCCCATAGGTGTCATTTCCCACCGACATCTTTGGCGCTCCAGGTAGGGGGCGCTATTGTGAGAATCTGCTTTAGCAGTTGGCCTAGCTGTTCTTCATCGCCATGGCTCCTAAGAAGAAGGCGACCATGGTGATCGGTTCATCCGGGACCAAGTTGCTGGCACCAGTGCGGACCAGTAGCGGACCAGTCACGGAGAGAACCCGTGGCGCGGCCCGCGAACATCCACTTCGCCCTGACGGTTCAGGCCTGGCGAGTGGCGCCATTCGCACGCCAGGCGACGAGCCACTAGTCGCGGGCTCCAAAGACGGAGTCGGGGCCCCCGCAGGTGGGGCGGGGCCCCTCAGGGGTGCCGCCGTCCCGCCAGGCGGCGGCACGGCGACCTCCAAGACACCACACCAGTGCCCACGGCGCGCTCCTATCAGGTTGTGCGTGATGAGCAGCGTCACCATGCCGGTGACCCTGCACGCCGCCCTGGGAAGAGTCCCGTGTGCCCATCACATGAAGAGGAGGGCCAGCATGCGCAGCGAGGTGTTGATGGAGGTGGCGAACGGCTGCGGAGCCGTGACGCAGCTCCTTCTAACATGGTTAGGAGTCGAGGCGCGTCGCGGTCCACCCAACTCTCGCCGCCACCCACGCCAGTGGAAGCCCTAGCGCGCACACAGCTGCTCCTCGATTTTCCTCCCACCACGGAGAAGCTTGACGAATGGAGGGCCACCGTCCGGAGCTTCGTCGGCATCGCTAACAATGATGGGCTGCGGCCGGCGGAACCCATTGGCCGCCGCTCTGCCGGGCTGCCACGTGCTAGCGGAGGCCACGCCGGAGGCGACGCGGCCATGGTGTATTCCCCGCCTCCATCCCAACCGCCCCGGGTGTCGGCCCGTCACGGCGACGCTCGTGATGATATCTCCATCGCGTCGTCCGACTCGGGAACCAACCGCGATCAGTGCCAGGTCCTCCGGGAGCGGGCTCACGAGGACGCTCGAACTACGATCGAGCGCCGACGTGACGCGCGCCACCAGTCGGACAGGCGGGTAGGGCCCGCTACAGACCACCCAGCGCCGGGGGGCTACGGTGGCCTACCTTACGAGGTGGGTTGTCCGGCCTTCACCCGTGAGCTGCGGCAGTTCCAGTGGCCCTCCCACCGTACGTTCAAACCCGACGTTGGCGAGAAGTACAATGGCAAGACTCACCCGTCAGAGTTCCACAGCATCTACACCATCGCGATGCAAGCTGCTGGGGCCCGCGACGATAAGGTGCTTGCCAACTACTTCCCGTTGGCACTCAAGCCTAATATTATGTCGTGGTTGATGCACTTGCCGGTGGATTCCATCTCTTCTTGGGCGGATCTGTGCCATGAGTTTGTTGGCGCCTTTACTGGAGGCCACCAAGCTCATGGCCAGGCGAGTGATTTACACATCATCCCCCAAAAGGAAGGAGAAAACCTGTGCAAGTACATACAAAGATTCAACCGGGTGCAGTACAACATCCCCGATGTTCATCCCGCCGCCGTGATCAGTGCATTCCACCAGAACATGCGCAATCGCAAGATGCGTGAAGAACTGGCGATGAACAAGGTTAAGGATGCGGCCGAGCTCTATGTTATGGCCGATCGGTGAGCTCGTGCTGAGGAGGGAAGGAAGTACCCCGGCAAAGATGCCGGTGCGGAAACCGACTCCACTAGCGATACCGCCACCCCAACAAAGAAAGGCCGATGCCGTAATAGGAAGCGCATGGGCAAGGCCATGCTTGCCGTTGAGGGATCCGACGACACCGGTACCACCAAGAAGACGAAGGCGAGCGACCCCGGCAAGGAGGTTGCTGGGTGTGACGCTTGCTGGGCCTTGGCAGCTACTGACAAGCAGTACTGCAAGATCCATCGCACCAAGGGCCACGATCTCCAAAACTGCCGGCAGGTAGAACTGCTCGCCGAGAAGCAAAAAGCCGAGTATGAGCGACGGGACAAGCAGAAAGGCCCAGATGGCGCCGAGGGATCCGGCAAGAAACGTGGCGGCCAAGGAGGCCGCCGCGGCAAGGATAATCAACAAGAGAGGCCCGCCCGGGGCCGCGACAAGAAGCAGGAAGACGATGGTCATGATGGGGATGACGAGTCCGGCGACCACGACTTCCAGAAAGCCATAGAGGCCATGTAAATTGATGGTGGCGCCTCGCTGCATATGTGTCAACGCCAACTCAAGCAGTGGGCGCGTGAGGTCGCAGCGACGGAACCATCATTCGACGCATGAAAGCCGTTGAAATGGTCCAGCACTCCCATCATCTTCGACACCGAGGACCACCCTGACCGCACCACTGCGGCCGGGTGCTTGCCGTTGTTGGTTTCACCAATAATCCGCAACCTCAAGGTGACGAAGATGTTGGTTGACGGAGGGCCTGGCCTGAACTTGATCTCGTCCGTTGTGGTCAGAAGGCTGCAGATCCATGATGGAGACCTCGAGGAGACGGGTACGTTCCAAGGGGTCAACCCGGGGAGGAGCCAGCCGAAGGGGAAGATCACGCTGCCCGTGACGTTCAGAGGCGAGCTGAACCACAGGACGGAGAGGATTGTCTTCGACGTGGCCGAGATCCCCTTGCCTTACAACGAGATTCTCGGCCGCCCGACGCTAGCCAAGTTCATGGCAGCTTCACACTATGCCTATAACACGCTGAAGATGCCCGGGCCGATGAACATCATCACCGTCCCCTCTGACAAGAAGGACGCGCTGATATGGGCTGACCAACTCTACTGGGAAGCAGTTGCAGCAGCTGCCGCTAAGGCACCTGCTCTTGCCGACGGAGCCTCGAAGGAGAAGAAGACCAGTGAGATCCTCGCACCCACTTCGGCAAGCGCACCTCTTCGGGGTGTTGCGCTTCCATTGACAACGTGACAGGGAGCTCCGCCAGCAAGAGCAAGAAGTCCAGAGCTACGCCACCAGATACCAAGAAGGTGCCCGTCAAGGAGGACGACACGGGAGGAGCTTTTACCATAAGCTCCACCCTTGACGGCAAATAGGAAAGCGAGCTCGTCACCTTCCTGCGGGCAAATGTCAATGTGTTTGCATGCCAAGCCTTTGACATCCCCAGCTTTCCCAGGGAGGTGATTGAGCACCACCTTGCTGTCTGTCCTCATGCGTGGCCCGTCAAGCAGAAGGTCAAGAAGCAAGCTCTGGAGAGGCAAGAGTTCATCATGGAGGAAATCAGAAAGCTAGACGGGTCGCGCATGAGGACCAAGGTCAAAACCAAGGACAAAGCAACCCTTGTGCAAGATCTGGAGGAAACGTTCGGGAACCTGCGTAAGATCAACCTCAAATTGAACCCTGAGAAGTGTGTCTTTGGCGTCCCGTCCGGTAAGCTTCTTGGGTTCTTTGTGTCCCAGTGCGGGATTGAAGCAAACCCAGATAAGATCAAGGCCATCGAGCAGATTGAGGCACCCAAGCGGATCAAGGACGTACGCCGGCTCACTGGTTGCGTTTCTGCCATGAGCCAGTTCATCTCCTAGTCCGTGGAGCATGACCTTCCTTTCTTCAAGATCTTGAAGAAAGCAGGGCCAGTGGACTGAACCCCAGAAGCCGAGGCAGTGCTGCAAGATTTGAAGAAATACATCTCTTCTATCCCAGTGCTGGTTGCGCCCAAACCACATGAATCAGGTGTTGGGGAACGCAGTAATTTCAAAAAATTTCCTACGCAAACGCAAGATCATGGTGATGGCATAGCAACGAGAGGGGAGAGTGTATGCCCACGTACCCTCGTAGACCGTAAGCGGAAGCATTATGACAACGCGGTTGATGTAGTCGTACGTCTTCACGATCCGACCGATCCAAGCTCCGAACGTACGGGGCCTCCGAGTTCAGCACACGTTCAGCTCGATGACGATCTCCGGCCTTCGATCCAGCAAAGCTCCGGAGATGAGTTCCGTCAGCACGACGGCGTGGTGATGATGTTGATGTTCTACCGGCGCAGGGCTTCGCCTAAGCTTCGGGACGATATGACCGAGGTGGAATATGGTGGAAGGGGGCACCGCACACGACTAAGGAACGATCCGTAGATCAACTTGTGTTTGTCTATGGGGTGCCCCCTGCCCCCATATATAAAGGATCAAGGGAGGAGGAGGCCGGCCCTAGAAGGAGGGCGCGCCAAGGGGAGTCCTACTCCCACCGGGAGTAGGACTCCTTCTTTCCAAGTAGGAGTAGGAGAAGGGGGGAAGGAGGAGGAAGGGAGGAAGGAAAGGGGGGGCGCCGCCCCCCTTCCCTTGTCCTATTCGGACTAGGAAGGGAAGGGGCGCGCGGCCCCTTCCTGGTTCCTTCCCTCTTCTCCCTCGAGGCCCATGTAGGCCCAATAACCCCCCGGGGGGTTCCGGTAACCTCCCGGTACTCCGGTAAAATGCCGATTTCACCCGGAACGATTCCGATATCCAAATATAGGCTTCCAATATATCAATATTTATGTATCGACCATTTCGAGACTCCTCGTCATGTCCGTGATCACATCAGGGACTCCGAACAAACTTCGGTACATCAAAACTTATAAACTCATAATAAAACTGTCATCGTAACGTTAAGCGTGCGGACCCTACGGGTTCGAGATCTATGTAGACATGACCTAGAACCATTCTCGGTCAATAACCAATAGCAGGACCTGGATGCCCATATTGGTTCCTACATATTCTACGATGATCTTTATCGGTCAAACCACATAACAACATACGTTGTTCCCTTTGTCATCGGTATGTTACTTGCCCGAGATTCGATCGTCGGTATCCAATACCTAGTTCAATCTCGTTACCGGCAAGTCTCTTTACTCGTTCTGTAATGCATCATCTCGTAACCAACTCATTGGTCACATTGCTTGCAAGGCTTATAATGATGTGCATTACCGAGAGGGCCCAGAGATACCTCTCCGACAATCGGAGTGACAAAACCTAATCTCGAAATACGCCAACCCAACATGTACCTTTGGAGACACCTGTAGTACTCCTTTATAATCACCCAGTTACGTTGTGACGTTTGGTAGCACCCAAAGTGTTCCTCCGGTAAACGGGAGTTGCATAATCTCATAGTTACAGGAACATGTATAAGTCATGAAGAAAGCAATAGCAACATACTAAACGATCAAGTGCTAGGCTAACGGAATGGGTTATGTCAATCACATCATTCTCCTAATGACGTGATCCCGTTAATCAAATGACAACTCTTTTGTCCATGGCTAGGAAACATAACCATCTTTCATAAACGAGCTAGTCAAGTAGAGGCATACTAGTGATTATATGTTTGTCTATGTATTCACACATGTATCATGTTTCCGGTTAATACAATTCTAGCATGAATAATAAACATTTATCATGAAATAAGGAAATAAATAATAACTTTATTATTGCCTCTAGGGCATATTTCGTTCATCAGGTGGTTAGCGCCGCACTAGTGGCGCAGAGAGAGGCCGACGAAAAGGCAGCGACAGCGGCAGAGCCAACAGATGTTGGACCGAAACCCCCTCCGGCAGGGCTCGGTCCCGGCGAGATCGAGTCCCCGGCAGGGGCTGGCGGCAGCACAACAGGACCCACGCAACCGGGTGAAGAGGCGCAGAAGAAGAAGATGGTGCAACACCTAGTGTACTTCGTCAGCTCCCTCTTGCAGGGGGCTAGGTCGAGGTACTCAGGTGTGCAAAAGCTGCTCTTCGGCCTCCTTATGGCCTCGAGGAAGCTGCGCCACTACTTCCAAGCGCATGAGATCATGGTGGTCACCCGCCTCCCATTGCAACGGATACTACACAACCCAGATGCAACAGGGAGGATCGTGGAATGGGCCCTGGAGCTGTCAAGTTTCGGTTTGAAGTTTTAAAGCACCTCGATGATTCAGAGGAGAGTCTTGGTGGAGTTTGTTGCGGAATGGACCTCGACACCTGGCGAAGAGGTACAGGAGACCACTCTCCCCAGCAAGGAAAGGAGCCGCAACTGGATCATGTACTTCGATGGTGCCTTCACACTGCAAGGCGCCGGTGCTGGTGTGCTGCTTGTCGCACCCACCGGAGAGCACCTCAAGTATGTAGTCCAGATGCACTTTCCTCGGGAGATGTCAACCAACAACACCACCGAGTACGAGGGTTTGCTTGCCGGTCTCAGGATCGCGGCAGACCTCGGAGTTAAGAAGCTCATCGTCAGGGGCGACTCACAGCTCGTCGTCAGGCAGGTCAACAAAGATTATCAAAGCCCGTTGATGGAAGCTTACGTAGATGAGGTGAGGAAACTGGAGGAGCGCTTTGACGGTATACAAGCGGAACATGTCCCTTGGGCGAAGAACGACATCGCTGACTACCTGTCAAAGCGCGCTGCCCTCAAGCTACCTGTGGAACCAGGTACCTTCGTGCTTCGGTTAACCCAACCATCCATTGAGTCGTCGACTGGGCAGAGCAAGCGGAGGAAGCTAGGCCTGGACAAGTACTTCCCCACCGAGCTCCCCGGAGCCGCCGGCGAAGATATTGCCGTGGATGCCAATCCTGCCGCGGGGCAGCCAACTCCGGCAGGACCTCAGGTCATGGCCGTGGAGGCGACCGCTACCGCGGTAGAAGAGATGCCTTTGGTCCTTGCCATCGAGCCTCAGGCTCTGGCATGGGCGCAGCACACCGCCCATTTCCTTCAAAAAGGAGAACTTCCCAAGGAGCAGGAAGAAGCAGAAAGAGTAGCCCGCCGGTCTGCCCTGTACCAATTCGTTGATAACGTGTTGTACAGAAGAAGACCGAATGGGGTGAAATTGATGTGCATCTCCCGGGAGGAAGGGCTAAAGCTGTTGGCAGAGATACATGGAGGCATATGTGGCTCCCACATAGGGTCAAGGGCCCTTTCCGGCAAGGCCTTCCGGCAAGGTTTCTTCTGGCCAACCACCCTCCAGGATGCAACCACACTAGTGACCAAGTGTGAAGCGTGCCAGTTCCATTCAAAGAAGCTTCGTCAACCAGCTCAAGCCCTTCAAACTATCCCTCTCTCCTGGCCCTTCTCGGTCTGGGGGCTCGACATACTGGGCCCTTTCCCCCGTGCTGTCGGAGGCTTTAAGTACTTGTACGTTGCAATCGACAATTCACAAAGTGGCCAGAGGTGGAAGCAGTGAAGAAGGTGACGGTGCAGTCAGCCATAAAGTTCTTCAAGGGGCTAGTGTGCCACTTCGGGGTGCCCAACAGGATCATCACCGACAACGGCACACAAATCACAAGCCATGACTTCATGCAATACATTGAAGATCTCGGATGCAAATGATGAAGTCTTGCGAGGCTTAAGGACGAACACTTTTGACAGACTGCGCAAGAATGGAAGGCACTGGATTGATGAGTTGCCGACGGTTCTTTGGTCGATCAGAATGACACCAAATCGAGCCACCGGCCAGACACCCTTTGCCCTGGTTTACATGATAGAAGCAGTTCTCCCCACAGAACTCATATAGGATCACCTCGAGTGCTTGCTTATGATGAGCTGGAGCAAGAGCAATTGCGGCAAGATGACGCAACGCTCCTTGAGGAAGATCGTCTCTGGGCGGCTGTGAGAGCAGCACGCTACCAGCAAGCCTTGCGCCGCTACCATAGCCGCAAGGTTCGTGCCCGGAGCTTTGCGGAAGGTGACCTTGTTCTTCGGCACGTTCAGTCGGCCAAGAATTCCAACAAGTTGACACCGAAGTGGGAAGGCCCTTATCTGGTAACACGAGTCACCAGGCCCGGCGCAGTCCGGCTGGAGACCGAGGACGCTATTCCAGTGAGCAACTCCTGGAACATCGAGCACCTTCGCAAGTTTTACCCATAAGGCGCGACTGCCGGGCCTCCCAGCAAGCCACCCTTTTGTACAAGACTTGCCGGCAAGGCATGTAACCCTTTGTACAAAGCCAGGCGCAGACCCTGAGCATAAATAAACGAAGCGCTGGCGCCCTAAGTTATAGCATGCATGGTAGGTTGAGTCTCTTCCTTGGTTAGGGTTGATAGTGCTTAGTTGCGGCTAACCCCTAGCTTAGAGGTTGGGTATGCATTTCTTTGTTCCTTTCTGTCTTTCTTTGGTTCGCAGGGCACGTAAGTATTCTTGCCGAGCTGTTTTGAAAGAAAAGGAACGGACCGGCGCCCGGGCCCCGGCAAGCCAGAGTTGCCGGGGGCTGCAAGAACAAGGATCCTTCCGCGGCAAGCCAAAATCGCCAGGGGCTGCAAATCCAGATAAGTCCTTTATCCTCTGTCATGCATTTTATTATGAAATGGGATGCGTGAAATCCCGTTCTATCTCTAAGCTACCATGCTCCCTCTCTTCAGCACCCAAGGGTTATCTCCTGGGTCTGGACCTGGTCATAGCCGCGGCAGCAAAGAAGGAGAACGAGGGGCCTAAACCCACCTCATCCCTGCCTCCGCCAAAAACGTGAGAAAGGTTGAGCGAGGTGAGGAGACGGCGAGGCCTGTTGCCGGGCAAAAAAAACGTTTGTCTTAAAGATGACAAGGGTTCACCCCTTGCCATGGTTCTTCCCGTGAACGAAAATCCCAGCAAACATCCCTTTTTCATTAAAAAACATCCCGTACAGGTACCGTTCATACAAAATGAAAAACATGAACAAGGGGATTACAAGTTCAAAACATAACAAAGGCCCGAAGGCTTACAAGACTAAAAAAACATAAGGTGCCCGTAATTCCTTTCTTGTCCCTCTCCTCAGGAAATGGAACAAGAAAGCAGAAGGGAAAAAGGGGCGCCTAGGCGAGCTACGAGTGGCAGAAGACACCAAGAGAACATCTCGATGGCCGTCCATGGGCTGGATGGTGATGGCGATGCCGGAGGCAGAGCTCGAAGACGAGGCGGCAGGACGCCAACACGCGGCGAAGGCGTCGGTGCCCGCGTACTCCGACTTGACGGCCTTGCCACTCGTCCTCTTCCTCTTCCACAGCCTCCCTACGCCAGCCGCCCAAGGAGACGACCCCAAGAAGTTCAAGGAGCCGGCGAAACGGATGATGGTGCTGCCGGTGCCGCTCGGAGCTGCGCCCGACACCTAGTCGGACCCGTCATCCTGCCGCCCGCTGCCCTCGTCATCGCTGCCGTTGTCTTCCTCGCCACTTTCGCTTGAGGAGGAGTCTTCATCGTCGGAGTAGCTCTCTACGCAGCACATCATGCGGGTCCCGAAGTGCCCAAAGATCTTGACGGAGAGGAGGCCTCCCTCCATTAGTTTGAAATGGAGAGCGAGCCCATCCGTCAAGCTGTGGAGGCGAGCGAAGGTCTTCCACCCTCGGTGATGATACATAACGTGAGGGGCGGGGAACTCGACGTCGACCCACGTGCCGCTGTTCCCACAACCCCTCATGTGCAGCCACAGCGCCTGCGGCGGATCCATCTCCATCTCCCGCGCAAACAGGGTCGGGAGGCGAAGGTGATGACTCGGCGGATGGCGCAGCCTGACGAAGAATTCGTAGGGGTTGTCCCCGGCGTGGCCCTCCATCGGAGGGAGGGCTACTGGAGGGGGCGAGGCGGATCTGCCGCCCTGTCCTCCTCTCCCTCGAGCACCACGGCGACCTCGACCTCTCCCCCTCTTCCTCTAGCGGCTGGCTCTACTGCTACGAGCTCTTGGGGAGGAGTGATGCGCTGTCTGGCCGAGACCCTCGCAACCACTGATGAAGCGTCGCCGCGCCCCCTCGCCATGGCAGAAGAAGAAAGGAAATAGGGATGGGAAGAGGTAGATGGCGAAAGGTTGAGAGGCACCATCCCTCCCGCGCCCCTCTTTATAAAGGGGCGGGGGAGAGGCTCGGCCACCCCCTCTCGGCCAATCCGGCCTCTTGAAATGACAGCGAGCGGGGCCGCCGACTGCCCTCCCTACTCCGTTGAAGGCGCGTGGGAATCGACTCGCACGCGCGCGACTACCCACGACCCATGCACGTGTCATTCGCTCTGCATGCAGAGAACGTGGTGCAAGGGGCGGGTGCAATAGGGCGCGTGGAACGACGGTTCCCCGGCAATGGCAGTAAATGGGAGGCGGCCCTGCGGTCTCAAGGAGACATGCAAGCCGCCTCTTTACTGTCCATTACCAGGTGACGCTAGCATACCCACGTCATGCGCATGCACGACCCCCACGTCACGCGTTCAACGCGGGTCGTGGGAAGCATAGCGGGCGGAACAGTAGCCGTGGTAAAAATCCGCCCCAACTGCCCGTGCACCGTTCTGGGCCTGGCCCAACAACGTGTTTTGATTATGTGTGGCCCAGGCCCGGAGGCTCCTGTCGGTGTACAAAAGTAGGGGCTCTGCTTTTGACCCCTTTACTTGTGCACGGGCAGTCAGACCCTCCCGCCACGGCCACGCACAGACACGGCAAGAAAGGGAAGCCGGAGAGGAGCCGAAGCCACAAAACAAATGAAGCAACAACAAGGACCAAGGCCACGAAGATCAGATGGGCGAAGCAGGTTTTCCCGGCAAGGACCCTTGTCGGGGCAGCCTGAGCGGCCCCGGCAAGACCCTTGCTGGGGCAGCTCGCCCACGCCAACCGAGTAAGCCACCCTTGAGTCCACCGACACTTGGCAAACGCGTCGGGACAAGGCTCGGGAGGCACCTCTGTGGTGGCATGCAGATCTTTGTGAAGACATAGAATGCTCGAGATCAAGTAAGGATAGGAAGGCAACCATCCTCACTGAAGGTACCCACAAGACCTCTGGCAAGAACCTTGTCGGGGACGCCAGTGCGCCACGGCAAGACCCTTGCTGGGCCACCCGACGAGGCTCTCGCCAAGCGCACCGGCTAAGTCTTCACCGTCGTTCACATACAGTTGCCGACCCAACTAGATGGGCACGCACCTGCGTGGCAGCATGCGATCCTTCGTGGAGGCTCCACCACCGCGCCACCTCAGCTGCCTGCCTACCTACATGGCACCGCATGCGTCGCTGGCCAGGGAGCGTGTCGAAGCAAGGGGGAGCGGTGACGGATAGGACGAGCCTCGCCCCCGTCCCTGATAAAGTGGAGGGACACCTAAGCCTCGCGTTTAATGCACCTTGTCCTATAGTACGGGCGATAAGCTCGTGCTACTGTATCACTTTCCACCTCCTGTGTGCCACTGTGGCAGCCCCTTTCGCCTATAAAAGGAGGCCCATGGCACACAGAGAAAGGATTCGGCTCTTTCGAACCCCACAACACCCAGAGCTAGTTCGAGAGCTCAAGAACACTAATACATCCACCAAAGCAGGATCGTAGGGTTTTACGCATCGTTGCGGACCAAACCTGGGTAAATCCCCCTTGTGTTGTCTGTTAGTCCCGTTCTTCTCACGATCCCCGCACCCTGCAACCGTAGAAGGGATTCCAGTGATCCCATAGGTGTCGTCCCACTGACATGGGCTGTGGTGAAGGGTTGTTGGGCTGCAAAGAGAAGGGGCTTTCGGTTAACTCGGTTAACCGTTGGGGCATCAAACGACCTCCAAATGGAATGAAATTTGATGGGCGGTCTGCCGGTGATGTACCAAGGCCACTCGGCAAATCTCAGCCCATTCCGAGAATTCGGCGGCTCAGAAAACAAGAACTGAGAGGTGCGACGGGCGCGTGCGAGTGTGGTTGGGCTCAGAACGGACAACGGAGAGAACCGGGGGAACCCGAACGGATGCAAGTTTTGAAAAACATGCAGATGAAATGCAGATGATGACATGGCAAAATGCATGACGCAAGCAATGACATGGTAACGAAGGCGAATAACTGGAGGACACCTGGCGCATCGGACTCGGGGCGTTATATGTACCCAGGGCTGAAGAGGTGGCTTGGTGACACCGCTCCTTCCTGTCCGTCCTATATCATGTAGCATTCCTCGTGGAGGCGTTTAATACTGATTGCTTGGAACAATATGTTTTGTAATAATTAGATAGTGGTTCCCCTACCTTTTCCGTTTGCTTTATTGTTCTGCCTCGGCAGAGCCTGACTCCGTGCATACATCAACCACCGTTGTGTCATCTGGATCACTAGGACGAGCCCAAGGGGTGAGGGGCTACGTAGCCAGTTAGGCTCCTGAAACACGATGCTCAGGAGTCCCCCTTGACGTGCGAACCACTTAGGAAAAAGTGCGAAGGCAAGCCTTGGTGTTCTACGTTGGCAGGGCCCGGCCCCGTGCATACCTCAGCCGCCGTTGGGTCGTCCGGATTGCTAGGACGATCCCAAGGGGTGAGGGGGCTACGTGGCCAGTTAGGCTCCTAAGACGCGTTGCTCAGGAGTCCCCCTTGATGTACGAATGTCTTGAAAAGGAGGAGAGTCAGGCCTTGGCGTTCTGCGTCGGCAGGGCCCGGCCCCGCGCATACCTCAGCCGTCGTTGGGTCGTCCAGATAACCAGGATGGGACCAAGGGGTGAGTGGCTACGTGGCCAGTTAGGCTCCTGAGATGCGATGCTCAGGAGTCCCCCTTGACGTACGAACTGACCATCAAACCTTTCCTCGCCGGGCTCTCTCTCAGGGGGGGGGAGGGACCAGGCCCGTGGGACCTGGCAAGGTGGGGTACGCCAGGCGTGACCTAAGAGTAGCCCCCGTGCCCAGCCCCCTCGTGCTACCCTCCCGAGGGAGAGCAACACGATGAGGTTGGTCACTGAGCCCAGAAGCTCCCTGAGGTTAATGCAGCCGTGAGGCCACCCCCAGTTGTTTATCACCAGCATGGAACATAGCTCTTCCGCTCTTGCATGGGAATAGCTGCTCCTCGGCAGTGTCGACGGCCAGCATGGAGCATGGTGCTTCCACTGGTGCGTGGGAGGGGGCTCCCTCTGAAGAGAGCCCCCGGGGCATGTACAACCCCGCCCTGACACGTGGCTTGCACGACAGGGCTGGAGGAGGTGTGCATGGGCACCCGTGAGCCAGCGTGGGACTCACGAGGCCCTACCACAAGGTGGGTGTCACCTGAGCTTGATTGGGAACACTTGTATTAGTCTTGCAAGATGGTTACCTAACCTGCCCTGAATTTGTCTCCTGAGGCTATTGCATGAGAAGGCCAGACACCAACGATCCCAGGAGGTGACATGAGCGGGGCCGACCCGACAGACAGAGCTCAGTCGTTGGGTTTATCGATGCTGCAGGGACGTACCCGAGCACAAACGCCGTGCCCAGTCTTCTCATGAAGAGATCCTGAAGAAAAACAACCAGCGCGCGGTTCCCGTGGCCACTGATACGTCTCCAACGTATCTATATTTTTTGATTGTTCCATGCTATTATATTACCCCTTTTGGATGTTTATGGGCTTTATTTTACACATTTATATCATTTTTGGGACTAACCTACTAACCGGAGGCCCAGCCCATATTGCTGTTTTATTGCCTATTTCAGTATTTTGAAGAAAAGGAATATCAAACGGAGTCCAAACGGAATGAAACCTTCGGCAGCGTGATTTTTTTGGAAGAATATGATCCTGGAGACTTGGAGTCCACGTCAGAAGATCCTCGAGGAGGCCACGAGATAGGAGGCCGCGCCCCCCTTACAGGGTGGCGGCCCCCTATCTCGTGGGCCCCTCGAGCACCTCTCGACCGACTTCATTCACCTATATAAGCCTACGTACCCTAAAAACATCGAATATCAAGATAGATCAGGAGTTCCGCCACCGCAAGCCTCTGTAGTCACCAAAAACCTCTCGGGAGTCCGTTCCGGCACCCTACCGGAGGGGGAATCCCTCACCGGTGGCCATATTCATCATCCTGGCGCTCTCCATAACGAGGAGGGAGTAGTTCACCCTCGGGGCTGAGGGTATGTACTAGTAGCTATGTGTTTGATCTCTCTCTCTCTCGTGTTCTCGACTTCATACGATCTTGATGTATCGCGAGCTTTGCTATTATAGTTGGATCTTATGATGTTTCTCCCCCTCTACTCTCTTGTGATGAATTGAGTTTTCCTCTTGAAGTTATCTTATCGGATTGAGTCTTTGATTTGAGAACACTTGATGTATGTCTTGCCGTGTTTATCTGTGGTGACAATGGGATATCACGTGCCACTTGATGTATGTTTTGGTGACCAACTTGCGGGTTCCGCCCATGAACCTATGCATAGGGGTTGGCACACGTTTTCTTGACTCTCCGGTAGAAACTTTGGGGCACTCTTACGTGCAATATGGTACATGAAGTACTTTGTGTTGGTAGGATGAATGTGAGATTGTGTGATGCATATCGTATAATCATGCCCACAGATACTTGAGGTGACAATGGAGTATCTAGGTGACATTAGGGTTTTGGTTGATTTGTGTCTTAAGGTGTTATTCTAGTACGAACTCTTTAATAGATCGATCCGAAAGAATAACTTTGAGGTGGTTTCATACCCTACCATAATCTCTACGTTTGTTCTCCACTATTAGTGGCTTTGGAGTGACTCTTTGTTGCATGTTGAGGGCTTGTTATATGATCTATCTATGTTATTATTGTTGAGAGAACTTGCACTAGTGAAAGTATGAACCCTATGCCTTGTTTCCTATCACTGCAATACCATTTACGCTCATGTTTATCATTAGCTACCTTGCTGTTTTTATTATTTCAGATTACGAAAACCTATATCTACTATCCATATTGCACTTGTATCACCATCTCTTCGCCGAACTAGTGCACCTATACAATTTACCATTGTATTGGGTGTTGAGGGAGTCCTGGACTAGGGGGTGTCCGGATAGCCGGACTATCATCATCGGCCGGACTCCAAGACATTGAAGACTTCGTCCCGTATCCGGATGGGACTTTCCTTGGCGTGGAAGGCAAGCTTGGCGATACGGATATGTAGATCTCCTACCATTGTAACCGACTCTATGTAACCCTATCCCTCTCCGGTGTCTATATAAACCGGATGGCTTTAGTCCGTAGGACACAACAACCATTACAACAATCATACCATAGGCTAGCTTCTAGGGTTTAGCCTCCTTGATCTCGTGGTAGATCTACTCTTGTAATACCCACATTATCAATATCAATCGAGCAGGACGTAGGGTTTTACCTCCATCAAGAGGGCCCGAACCTGGGTAAAACATCGTGTCCCTTGTCTCCTGTTACCATCTGCCTAGACGCACAGTTCGGGACCCCCTACCCGAGATCCGCCGGTTTTGACACCGACATTGGTGCTTTCATTGAGAGTTCCTCTGTGTCGTCACCGATAGGCTTGATGATTTCTTCAATCAACAACAATGCAGTCCTGGGTGAGACTTTTCTCCCCTGACAGATCTTCGTATTCGGCGGCTTCGCACTGCGGGCCAATTCACTTGGCCATCTGGAGCAGATCGAAAGCTACGCCCCTGGCCATCAGGTCAGGTTTGGAAGCCTAAACTTCACGGGCGATATCCGCGGGGACTTGATCTTCGATGGATCCGAGCCGCAGCCGAGCGTGCCGCACTGTCACGATGGGCACGATCTAACTCTGCCGCCGGATAGTACCTTGGAGGCCGCACACGAATCCGCTCCGACCCATAGTCCGGATCCGATCGCGCAGATCGAGGACGGGTGGCTGGACACCGCCTCGGGAGCTGCAACTTCCACGGCGATGGAGCCGAACACTGACCTCGTCCCTTATAAAGCTCGTGACTCCGAGGTGCCGGACTCCCTGCCGGACTCCGAACCTCCTGCGCCCCTGCCAATCGAATCTAATTGGGCGCCGATCATGGAGTTCACCGCTGCGGACATCTTTCAGCTTGCACCCTTTGGCGACATCCTGAAATTGCTAAAGCATCTCTCGCTATCTCGAGAGCCCTGGCCGGACTACGGCCAGGATGGTTGGGATGCGGATGACGAAGAAATTCAAAGCCCACCCACCACCCACTTTGTAGCCACTGTCGACGATCTAACCGACGTGCTAGACTACGACTCCGAAGACATCGACGGTATGGACGACGATGCCGGAGACGATCAAGAACCAGCGCCCACATGGCACTGGAAGACCACCTCGTCATACGACATATACATGGTGGACACCCCAAAAGATGGGGACAGCGAAGAAGCAGCGGAGGCAGATTCCTTAAAGAAACAGCCCAGGCGCCGACATCAGTGGCGCCGCTCTAAATCCCGCCACAGCAAGAATGGAGATTCCGGCACAGGAGATAACAACACCCCAGAAAGTGCCGAAGACAACCCCCTCCAGCAAGATTCAGCGCAGGAGGATGCAGAAGCAAGCCCTCACGAGAGAGCGGCAGACGAAGAGGTCGAGGATGATAATTACATACCTCCCTCTGGAGACGAGGCAAGCCTCGACGACGACGAATTCGTCGTGCCTGAGGATCCCGTTGAACAAGAGCGTTTCAGACGTAGGCTAATGGCCACAGCAAATAGCCTAAAGAAAAAGCAGCAACAGCTTCAAGCTGATCAAGACCTGCTGGCCGACAGATGGACCGAGGTCCTCACGGCCGAAGAGTATGAACTCGAACGCCCCTCCAAAAGCTACCCAAAACGCAAGTTGCTCCCCCGACTAGAGGAGGAAGCATACAAACCTTCATCACCAGCGCACAATACAACAGACCGACCACCTCGTGGCCGCGACAGAGAGGCACCTAAGCCCTCCACCAGAACCGTACCCCGACACCGCTCAAAAAGTACGAAGCCACGGGGGAACGCGCCGGACTTGCGGGATATATTGGAGGACAAGGCAAGACAATCCAGATCTATCTATGGATCACGTGGGCACCCCAAGACCCACGACGAATACCGTCGCACCGGATACAACAACTCCGGCCGGGCCAAACACAGCAGACAACGCTCTCTTGAGCTACGTCGTGATATTGCTCAATACAGAGGCGCCGCACACCCGTTATGCTTCACTGACGAAGTAATGGATCATCAAATCCCTGAAGGGTTTAAACCCGTCAACATTGAATCCTACAATGGCACAACAGACCCCGCGGTTTGGATCGAGGATTATCTCCTTCATATCCATATGGCCCGCGGTGACGATCTTCACGCCATCAAATATCTCCCGCTCAAGCTTAAAGGACCAGCTCGGCATTGGCTCAACAGCCTGCCCGCAGAGTCAATTGGGTGTTGGGAGGACCTGGAAGCCGCATTCCTCGACAACTTCCAGGGCACATATGTGCAACCACCAGACGCCGATGACCTAAGCCACATAATTCAGCAGCCAGACGAATCGACCAGACAATTCTGGACACGGTTCTTAACAAAGAAAAATCAAATCGTCGACTGTTCGAATGCAGAGGCCCTCGCAGCCTTCAAACATAACATCCGCGATGAGTGGCTGGCCCGGCACCTAGGACAGGAAAAGCCGAAATCCATGGCAGCCCTCACATCACTCATGACCCGCTTCTGTGCGGGAGAGGATAGCTGGCTAGCTCGCAGCAACAACCTCAGTAAAAATGTTGGCAGTCCGGATACCAAGGACCACAATGGCAAGTCGCGTCAAAAGAAGAACAAATGCCGCATTAATGGCGACATCAATGAGGATATGGCAGTCAACGCTGGATTCCGAGGCTCTAAACCCGGTCAACGGAAAAAGCAATTCAAAAGAACCACTCCGGGCCCGTCCAATTTGGACCGAATACTCGACCGCTCTTGCCAAATACATGGCACCCCAGAAAAGCCAGCTAACCACACCAACAGAGATTGTTGGGTATTCAAGCAGGCAGGCAAACTAATTTCCGAAAACAATGACAAGGGGCTGCACAGCGATGACGAGGAAGAGACCCGGCCACCGAACAATAGAGGACAGAAGGGCTTCCCCCCACAAGTGCGGACGGTAAATATGATATACGCAACGCATATACCCAAGAGGGAGCGGAAGCGTGCCCTAAGGGACGTATATGCGATGGAGCCAGTTGCCCCGAAGTTCAATCCATAGTCCTCTTGCCCGATCACTTTCGATCGAAGAGACCATCCGACCAGTATCCGCCATGGCGGATTCGCCGCATTGGTTTTAGACCCAATTGTCGATGGATTTCACCTCACGAGAGTCCTGATGGACGGCGACAGTAGCCTGAACCTGCTTTATCAAGATACAGTGCGCAAGATGGGCATAGACCCTTCAAGGATTAAACCTACAAAGACGACCTTCAAAGGCGTCATACCAGGTGTCGAGGCCAATTGTATAGGCTCAATCACACTAGAAGTGGTCTTCGGATCCCCGGATAATTTCCGAAGCGAGGAGTTAATCTTCGACATAGTCCCGTTCCGCAGTGGCTATCACGCTCTGCTCGGACAAACCGCATTCGCAAATTTCAACGCGGTGCCGCATTATGCATACCTCAAGCTCAAGATGCCAGGCCCTCGTGGAGTCATCACGGTCAACGGAAATACAGAACGCTCCCTCCGAACGGAGGAACATACAGCGGCTCTCGCGGCAGAAGTACAGAGCAACCTTTTAAGGCAATTCTCGAGTCCGGCCGTTAAACGACCAGACACGGCCAAACGCGCCCGGAGCAACATCAATCAAGACCACCTGGCATGTTCCGAGCACGCCTAGCAATGCGGTCCCAACCCCAACCCTCGCACGATTGCAAGACAAGCTCTCCGCGTACATCATTACGCTCTGGAGATACCGTGGGCATAGGGGGAGGGGCACGACCACAACAGACCCAGAGTGCGGCTCAACCTCACCAGGGGCTCCCAAGTGTGTCGCTCTTTTTATTTTTTCCCTTCTTTTTATACACAGGACTCCGTCCACCAGAGGCTCTGTCCGGCGGCGAACCTGCCGAACTCATGATGCAACAGCCAGGGAAGGACAAAGGCTGCGACGAACACTCAGGTGGTCTCCATTACGAGCATTAAATTTGTTAAATACACCATTCCGCAGCCTACCCCTGGAGGGAGACACCTTTAATTAGTCCAATCCCTTGCTTACCGCACTATTTGTATCATTCCGCACTCATAGCAGAATTCCTCGAATAAATAATGCGGCCGAATACCTTTTGCCTATAATTGCATTACTTTATATATATGTTCATTTATGACATCTTGCATCCGTATATTTTGGTACGGCCGAATACACCAGGGGCTTATGTTCCCCGCATTATGGTGTGATAAGTCCGAACACTTTCACAAGTGCGGCACCCCGAACTTATAGCATTATATTAATCGGCTCCGAATCATGTCTTGGGTCAATAGTTGGGTTTGCCCGGCTCCCATGTTCTGGTACCTTATGTTCCGTTCTGTCAGCTAAGGTAGCACTGGGAGAACCACTGCGATTGTGCCCCGGTTGAGCTGGGTTAACGCCTCAGTGGAGAAAGCTAAAACTGACTGTCATGATAAGGCGAGAGACTGGTCGCTGTTCGAGAGGTCTTTTCGAGTCCCTAAAGACTTATGCCGCTTCGAGCGAAGAACCGGATAATGTCCGGCCAAGGCGTGGATAGCGCCCTGAACTCGGTCTTCCGAATACTAGGGGCTTCGCCGAAATTTAAAATTATAGAATTCTATGGCTAACTGAGAGTGTTCAAGCATTATAAGTCCGGTTGCCTTGTTCGTTGTGTTGAGCGCCTCCCTAGATGGACCCAAAAATGGGAACAAGAGTGCTCAAGTTTATCCCGAACACCCCAGCACTCGTGGCATGGGGGCTGAAGCCGACGACTTGCCATCTCTCAGATTTAATAAACGGCCGCACAGAAGGTAATATTTTAAATCAATAAGCGTTGCTTAGCGCATATGAACGAAGTTTTCAGCGCACAGGATAACAAAACGCGAGTCTACTCAAATATTACATCTTTGGAGCACTCACCCGCAATAGTGCGGGCGCCCTTCAGCACACTCCTATAATACATCTCGGGCGTGCGATGCTCCTTGCCCTCTGGTGGGGGGTCTGTCACAAGCCTCTGGGCATCCATCTTGCCCCAGTGCACCTTTGCGCGGGCAAGGGCCTGACGCGCACCCTCGATACAGGCGGAGTGCTTGATAACTTCAACCCATGGGCACGGATCCACCAGCCGCCGCACCAGGCCGAAGTAGCTCCCAGGCATAGCCTCCTTAGGCCACAGCTGAACTATGAGGCCCTTCATGGCCTGTTCGGCCGCCTTGTGGAGCTTGACTAGCTGCTTCAGCTGGTCGCTAAGGGGCACCGGATGTCCGGCCTCAGCATACTGAGACCAGAAGACCTTCTCCGTTGAGCTCCCCTCCTCGGCCTGGTAGAATGCGGCAGCATCGGACACGCTGCGGGGAAGATCTGCAAACGCTCCTGGAGAGCTCCGAATTCGGGTAAGCGACAGGTAATTAACACTCACATGCTTAATTTTTCATGAAAAATGCCTTACCCGCTGCTATTTTCTTCACCGCCTCTATCTCCTGAAGGGCCTTGTAGGCTTCGGCCTTAGAGGCTATGGCACTCTCAAGAGCCGTTGCAAGCTCAGACTCTCGAGTCTTCGAGTCACGCTCCAGGCTCTCTTGTTTCCTCACGAGATCCTGGAGCTCTTGCTGTACCTCCACCACACGCGCCTCCTGTTTCTCTCGCTCGGTGCGTTCCGTAGCCGCATTGCGTTCGGCCGCGGCCACCGCCTCCTTCAAGGTCACCACCTCGTTAGTGGTCCCTGCAATACCCTAGTTATCCTTGTCATTTTTCTTGCAACCAAAATCCTTTTCTGTTAGGTACAATTTTCATAAGGTATTACTCACCTTATTTTTCCTCGAGCTGCCTCTTGGCATGGCTGAGCTCGTTCTCGGACCGCTCGAGGTTTTCCTTCAAAGTTTTGACCTCCGCAATCAGTGCGGTAGAGGTCAGCAGCACAACCTGCAATCCCATATTGACATATTTTCATGACTCCTGCGATTGTCTTTCTAAAAGATCCTCAGTCCGGCTTTTCTTTCCGAACACCGAACCGAGCATTAGGGGCTACTGTCTATGCGGTACCATTTTATATATATTGAAATTCTTACCTCAAAGCCTGTTAGAAGGCTACGACAGGCTTCGGTCAGCCCACTCTTGGCGAGCTGAACCTTCTGAATCACCGCACTCATAACAGTGCGGTGTTCCTCTTCGATGGAGGCGCCGTTGAGCGCCTCCAGCAAATTATCCGGCACCTCCGGTTGGACGGAGGCAGCCGACATCGCGGTCTTGCCCTTCTTCTGAAGGGGTCGCCCGCCGGACTCCGGAGCCACTATAGGTTCCGGGGCTGAGTCCGGTGCAAAGTCCGGGAGGTTGTCCTGCGACACCTCCGGGGCCCTCTCCTCCTGGTGGGTCCCTTCCTGGGATCCCACCTCGGCATCGTCCGCATCACGGGGGGTGGAGGCAGTCGGAAGAGAATCCATATCCGACGCCCCTAAGGACCCGCTCGACGAAGCGGGGAGATCATCCTTAGGCGGACTGCAGGGTTGTATGCGGCATTAGAAAGACATAATGTGGCGGAAAACGAAAACCTGGAAGTTATTCGGGAGTCCGGATACTTACGATCTCGCCAATGGCTTGGCCCTTGGGGGCCAATCCTCGTCGTCGTCACTGGCGTTGGCGGAACAGTCCGGGGGAAAAGTTTTTCCCCTCTTGGACCCTTCGGCCTCCCTTGTTGGGGAGGCCTTCCTTTTCTTCCCTCCCCCCGCTGGGGGAGAGGCTTTCTTCTTCTCCTCCTCGCCTTGGTGGGAGGAGTCGGCCTCAGATTCATCGTCCGATAGCACCTGAAAATGGGAACTCTTCCGAGTCCCCGTGGCCTTCTTCTTGGCCTTCTTCTCCGGCACCACGTGGGGTGCCAGAGCCAGCAGCCCCGTTAGGCGGGCGTCAGCTGGGTCCTCTGGCAATGGAGCCGGACAGATGAACTGCTCGGCCTTCTTCAGCCAGTCCTGTCAAAGGAAAGGGAGTTTAGATCCCGCATAGAGTCAAACTATGAATAACAAGCGTCCCGTAAAGGACAATATCACTTACCTCGTAAGCTGGATGCTGCGAGCTGAATCCGCGATCTTCGGTAGCGGATGCGGGAGCCTCGGCGCCCTTGAACAACACCTTCCAGACCTCTTCATACGTAGCATCGAAGAGCCCATTCAAAGTCTGGTGCTGTGCCGGATCGAACTCCCACACATTGAAGCCCCGTCGTTGGTCGTTGGCACGGGAGAATCTGGCGGATGAGCATGACCTGGACTACGTTGACAAGCTTGAGCTTCTTGTCCACCAGCTTTTGGACGCTGGCTTGGAGTCCGGTCAGCTCCTCCGAATCGCCCCAAATCCGGCCGCTCTCTTTCCAGGAGGTAAGCCGTGTGGGGATGCCGGATCTGAATTCGGGGGCCGCTGCCCATTCGGGATCACACGGCTCGGTGATGTAGAACCACCCCGATTGCCACCCCTTGATGGTTTCCACAAAGGTGCCCTCCAGCCACGTAACTTGGGACATCCTGCCCACCATGGCGCCTCCGCACTCCGCTTGGCTGCCCTTCACAACCTTCGGCTTGACACTGAAGGTCTTGAGCCACAAGACGAAGTGGGGCTGGATGCAGAGGAAGGCCTCGCACACGACGATAAACACCGAGATATTGAGGATAAAATTCGGGGCCAGATCATGGAAATCTAGGCCGTAGTAGAACATGAGCCCCCGGACAAAGGGATGAAGCGGGAAGCCCAGTCCGCGGAGTAAATGGGGAAGGAATACTACCCTCTCATGGGGCCTGGGGGTGGGGATGAGCTCTCCCTCTTCGGGGAGCCGATGCGCGATGTCGCTGGATAAGTATCCGGCGCTGCGCAGCTTCTGGATATGCCCCTCCGTGACGGAGGAGGCCATCCACTCACCTCCCGCTCCGGACATATTTGGAGAAGGGTGAGACGAAATGTGCGGGCTTGGGCGCTGGAGCTCAAGTGCGCGGAGATGGATAAGCAAAGGAGGAAGAAGGCGTAGGTGAAAGGGTGGATCCTTATACCCTTATATATGGGCGGACGAAAACTATGCATCCCCACCGGCCTGGTAAAACTCGCTTATCTCCCAAGCGCCACCATCAATGGCGCGGTTGGGTTACCCACGTCCGTATTGATGAGAATCCCGGAATAAGGGGAACACGATCTCTGCTTCGACAAGACGTGCCAAGGAAACCGCTTCGCTAAACGCGCTGAGGTGGTATAGTAAAAAACGATTCAAGTAAAGGCTTGGTAGTGGTGTGACGTCATGCCACAAAATACGTCAGCAGATTGAACTTGTGTACATATTATTCTCTCTATGGTGGAATGTGGAATTTATTTTGCAGAGCCGGACACTATCCTGGTGTTCACAATCTTCTATGAATTATTCGGAGGAGGAACCCGCCTTGCAATGCCGAACAATATGCGCGCCGGACTCATCGTCATTGAAGCCTGGTTTAGGGGCTACTGAGGGAGTCCTGGACTAGGGGGTGTCCGGATAGCCGGACTATCATCGTCGGCCGGACTCTAAGACTATGAAGATACAAGATTGAAGACTTCGTCCCGTGTCCGGATGGGACTTTCCTTGGCATGGAAGGCAAGCTTGGCGATACGGATGTGTAGATCTCCTACCATTGTAACCGACTCTATGTAACCCTAGCCCTCTCCGGTGTCTAAATAAACCGGATGGCTTTAGTCCGTAGGACACAACAACCATTACAACAATCATACCATAGGCTAGCTTGTAGGGTTTAGCCTCCTTGATCTCGTGGTAGATCTACTCTTGTAATACCCACATTATCAATATCAATCGAGCAGGACGTAGGGTTTTACCTCCATCAAGAGGGCCCGAACCTGGGTAAAACATCATGTCCCTTGTCTCCTGTTACCATCCGCCTAGACGCATAGTTCGGGACCCCCTACCCGAGATCCGCCGGTTTTGACACCGACAGGTGTGTTGGGGACACAAGAGACTCTTTGCTATTTGGTTGCAGGGTTGCTTGAGAGAGACCATCTTCATCCTACGCCTCTCACGGATTGATAAACCTTAGGTCATCCACTTGGGGGAAATTTTCTACTGTCCTACAAACCCGTGCACTTGCAGGCCCAACAACGTCTAAAAGACGAAGGTTGTGTAGTAGACATCAAGCTCTTTTCTGGCGCCGTTGCCGGGGAGGTGAGTGCTTGAAGGTATATCTTTAGATCTTGCAATCGAGTCTTTTTGTTTCGTGTTTTATCACTAGTTTAGTTTATAAAAGAAAACTACAAAAAAAATGGAGTTAAGTTTGTCACACGCTTCGTCTTTTTAATATCTTTCGTGAGTATGATGGAAAGGAAAATTGTGCTCAAGTGCTAGATAAGAGTGCGGAGAATTTAAGATATCTTTCCCGTTGTGAACTTTGCAATAAACAAGATCATCTACATCTCCAATGCAAATTGTTTCATGATCGGATCGTGTCCAAAAATTGTGATGATTTGATCTCCATTTCTCATTACAATGAACTTAGATTGCTTTTGGGTTGTGAAGAGTTGAAACGTTTAACTAAGCCTATTCCAGAATTTAATCTTAAGCATTTTCTTGATATTAATCTAGAAAAGATTTATTTGTTTTGTGCGGAGAATTGCATTGAAAATCCTTATATTGCCAATTACCTAAAGAAAAGAAAGCAAATAGAAGATGATGAAAATACTAATGAAAGGGAAGAGACTTCCCAATATCCTCCTATTATTTCTCATGATGAATCTGGTAATGAGGAGGAGCTTTCTATTCAACCAATCTCATCAATAAGGAGCTCAAAGAGGAAGGTTGAACCTACACATAATGTGAAGAAGAAAAAGAAAAGAAGGAGCAACAAAGGTAGAAAGGTATCCCTCCCAAATGATGTTGCTGCTACTACTCATTGTGATGATGATAATTGCTATACTATTGGTGCTATCAATATTTTTAATGATGAGAGTGATTATGCTTATGATATGAAAGGGCCCAAGCTTGGGGAAGCTATGTTTGATGAGGATGAATTATTTGAGAATATATTTGCTGAAATTAATGTTTGTCCCAAGCTTGGGGATGCTATGTTTAATGAAGATGATATTTTTAGCATCCCAAGTTTTGATATGCAAAGTTGTTATGATGATAGCAAGCCTCCTACCTATTATGATTATATTGATGAAAGTGGGTTTGGAAGAGTGTCAACTTAAGGAATTAGTGATCCCACTATTTTGGAGGATGTTGAATATGAAAGTGGATTTGGAAGAGTGTCAACTTTATTTAGTGATTCCACTATCTTGGGAGAGGTTTCAATCGATTATGATGAGAACGAAGTTGCTACTTATGATGATTATTGTGATGAAACCTATGCTATAAAAAGTAGTGATGATTATATTTACAAAACTTGTCTTGATTATGATTACTCTTTTTCTGAACATTACTCTTTTAATGTGGAAACAATTTTTAGTGTTCAAGTCTCTTATGATACTCCCACTATTCCGAATGAGAAGAATTTTGCTTATGTGGAGAGTAGTAAATTTTCTATACTTGTAGATCATGAAAAGAATGCTTTAGGTGATGGTTATATTGTTGAATTCATTCATTATGCTACTGAAAATTATTATGAGGGAGGAATATATGCTTGTAGGAATTGCAATAATGTCAAGTTTCCTCTCTGTGTGTTGAAAATCTTGAAGCTATGCTTGTTTTGCCTTCCTATGCTTGTTGATTATTGTTCCCATAAGTTGTTTGCTCACAAAATCCCTATGCACAGGAAGTGGTTTAGACTTAAATTTGCTAGTCATATGCTTCATGATGCTCCCGTTATGTTTCAATTCTTATCTTGTATGTGAGCATCATTACCATCATCATGCCTAGCTAGAAAGGCATTAAAGAAAAGCTCTTGTTGGGAGACAACCCAATATTTATCCTTACTGTTTTTGTGTGTACACATGATTATGCTACTGTAGTAATCATGTTTTATAGCTTTTTGTTTCAATAAAGTTCCAAGTAAGACCTTTAGGATAGCTTACGGTGATAGTTGTGTTGATCCTGCTGAAAATCAGAAACTCTTGCACCCAGTAAATTAGTTTTGTTAATTCACAAAAACGTGTTCTTGATCTGATTCTTTTTGCTCTGGATTTGTAAGAATTTCTCAGGACTTCCTAAGTTGGTAGGATTTTTGGAGTTCCAGAAGTATACGTTTGATACAGATTACTACAGACTGTTCTTTTTTTGACAGATTCTGTTTTTTATGTGTTGTTTGCTTATTTTAATGAATCTATGGCTAGTATTAAGTGGTATGAACCATAGACAAGTTTAATTACAGTAGATATTACACCAATATGAATTCAGAATGAGTTCATTACATTACCTAAGTGGTGGTTTTATTTTCTTATACTAACGGAGTTTACGAGTTTTCTGTTGAGTTTTGTGTTGTGGAGTTTTCAAGTTTTGCGTAAGGATTCGATGGACTATGGAATAAGGAGTGGCAAGAGCCTAAGCTTGGGGATGCCCAAGGCACCCCAAGGTAATATTCAAGGACAACCAAGAGCCTAAGCTTGGGGATGCCCCAGATGGCATCCCCTCTTTCGTCTTCGTTCATCGGTAACTTTACTTGAAGCTATATTTTTATTCACCACATGATATGTGTTTTGCTTGGAGCATTATTTTCTTTTGTTAGTATTTTCTTTCTGTTATTTAGAATAACGTTTTGCATCTTTATTTTCAATAAAAATGTCAAGGATAGCCTTTGCCATGCTTATTTTGCTAGTATACATGTTTCTGTTTGAAAACAGAAAGTTTACCGCTGTTGCAAAAACTCCCTAGAAAAGTCAGAGAATGATATAATGATGAAACCTTTTGCATAATGATATATTCTAAATTTATTACAGTGGGAATTTTATTTCATAATTTTTGGAGTTAGGGAAGTATGATGACTCTTGCATTCTTTACAGACTATACTGTTTTGAAAGACTGCTGTTATGGTTGCATTGTTTGCATATGTTTGCTTGTTTAATGATTCTATTTGAGAATAGGAGTATTAAATATTAAGAGGCATTTAGTATTAAATGTTGAATAATAATTTTAGTGATTTGTTACAGTAGAAGATGATAAGGTTTTGCATTGGTTTATACTAACCTATCTCACGAGTTCTTGTTGAGTTTGGTGTGGATGAAGCTTTTGATAAAAAGAGAAAACCATGATATGAGAGGAATTAAGGAGACACCAAAGTTCAAGCTTGGGGATGCCCAAGTCATCCCAAGATAATATTTCAAGAAGTCTCAAGCATCTAAGCTTGGGGATGCCCCGGTAGGCATCCCACCTTTCTTCTTCAACAACTATCGGTTAGTATCGGTTGAGCCTAAGTTTTTGCTTCTTCACATGAATTGTGCTATCCTTGCAATGTCATTTTATTTTTCTTTGATTGCTGTTTGAATACAATACCAAGATCTGAAATTCCTTAATGTTAGAGAGTCTTCACATAGTTGCACAATTATTCAACTACTCATTGATCTTCACTTATATCTTTCGGAGTAGTTTGTCATTTGCTCTAGTGCATAACTTATATCTTTTAGAGCACGGTGGTGTCTTAATTTTGAAGAAATTGCTAGTCTCTCATGCTTCACTTATATTATTTTGAGAGTCTTTAAGAACAGCATGGTATTTGCTATGGTTACAAAGTTGGTCCTCGAATGATGAGCATCCAAGTTGGGTATAATAAAAACTATCATAGAAAGAGAATTGGATACTATGATCAATATGATGCTTGATAATTGTTTTGAGATATGGAGGTAGTGATATTAGAGTCATGCTAGTTGAGGTGATTATGAAAAATACTTGTGTTGAGGGTTGTGATTTCCGTAGCATGCACGTATGGTGAACCGCTTTGTGATGAAGTTGGAGCATAATTTCATTTATTGATTGTCTTCCTTATGAGTGGCGGTCGGGGACGAGCGATGGTCTTTTCCTACCAATCTATCCCCCTAGGAGCATGCGTGTAGTACTTTTGTTTTTGATGACTTCTAAATTTTTGCAACAAGTATATCAGTTCTTTTGACTAATGTTGAGTCCATGGATTATACACACCCTCACCCTTCCACCATTGCTAGCTTCTCTTGTGCCGCGCAACTTTCTCCGGTACCATACACCCACTATATACCTCCCTCAAAAAAGCCACCATATCTACCTATTATGGCATTTCCATAGCCATTCCGAGATATATTACCATGCAACTTTCCATCGTTTCGTTCATATGACACACATTACTTTTGTCATATTACTTTTTGCATGATCATGTAGTTGACATCGTATTTGTGGCAAGGCCACCTTCATAATCTTTATACACGTCACTCTTGACTCATTGCATATCCCAGTACACCGCCGGAGGCATTCATATAGAGTCATATCTTGTTCTAGCTTTGAGTTGTAAATCCATAAAAGTGTGATGATCTTCATTATTAGAGCATTATCCTAGTGAGGAAAGGATGATCAAGACTATGATTCCCCCACAATTCGGGATGAGACTTCGGATTTTACAAAAAGAAAAAAAGAGGCGAAAGAAAAAAAAGAGAGAAAAAAAAGAAAAAGAAAAGAAAAGAAAAGAAATAAAATAAAATGAGAGAAAAAGAGAGAAGGGACAATGCTACTATCTCTTTTTCCACACTTGTGCTTCAAAATAGCACCATGATCTTCATGATAGAGAGTCTCATATGTTGTCACTTTCATATACTAGTGGGAATTTTTCATTATAGAACTTGGCTTGTATATTCCAATGATGGGCTTCCTCAAAAGTGCCCTAGGTCTTCGTGATCAAGCAAGTTGGATGCACCCCACTTAGTTTTTTTTGTTGAGCTTTCATATATTTATAGCTCTAGTGCATCCGTTGCATGGCAATCCCTACTCACTCACATTGATATCTATTAATGGGCATCTCCATAGCCCGTTGATACACCTAGTTGATGTGAGACTATCTTCTCCTTTTTGTCTTCTCCACAACCACCATTCTACTCCACATATAGTGCTATGTCCATGGCTCACGCTCATGTATTGCGTGAAAGTTGAAAGAGTCTGAGATTATTAAAGTATGAAATAATTGCTTGGCTTGTCATCGGGGTTGTGCATGATTAAATACTTCGTGTGATGAAGATAGAGCAACAGCCAGACTATATGATTTTGTAGGGATAACTTTCTTTAGCCATGTTATTTTGAGAAGACATGATTACTTTGATTAGTATGCTTGAAGTATTACTGTTTCTTATGTCAATATGAACTTTTATTTTGTATTCATTTGGGTCTGAACATTCATGGCACAATAAAGAAAATTACATTATAAATTATGCTAGGTAGCATTCCACATCAAAAATTCTGTTTTTATCATTTACCTACTCGAGGACGAGCAGGAATTAAGCTTGGGGATGCTTGATACGTCTCCAACGTATCTATAATTTTTGATTGTTCCATGCTATTATATTACCCCTTTTGGATGTTTATGGGCTTTATTTTACACATGTATATCATTTTTGGGACTAACCTACTAACCGGAGGCCCAGCCCATATTGCTGTTTTATTGCCTGTTTCAGTACTTCGAAGAAAAGGAATATCAAACAGAGTCCAAACGGAATGAAACCTTCCGCAGCGTGATTTTTTGGAAGAATATGATCCTGGAGACTTGGAGTCCATGTCAGAAGATCCTAGAGGAGGCCACGAGATAGGAGGCCGCGCCCCCCTTACAGGGTGGCGGCCCCCTGTCTCATGGGCCCCTCGAGCACCTCTCGACCGACTTATTTCGCCTATACAAGCCTACGTACCCTAAAAACATCGAATATCAAGATAGATCGGGAGTTCCGCCGCCGCAAGCCTCTGTAGTCACCAAAAACCTCTCGGGAGTCCGTTCCGGCACCCTGCCGGAGGGGGAATCCCTCACCGATGGCCATCTTCATCATCCCGACGCTCTCCATGACGAGGAGGGAGTAGTTCACCCTCGGTGCTGAGGGTATGTACCAGTAGCTATGTGTTTGATCTCTCTCTCTCTCGTGTTCTCGACTTCACACGATCTTGATGTATCGCGAGCTTTGCTATTATAGTTGGATCTTATGATGTTTCTCCCCCTCTACTCTCTTGTGATGAATTGAGTTTTCGTCTTGAAGTTATCTTATGGGATTGAGTCTTTGATTTGAGAACACTTGACGTATGTCTTGCAGTGTTTATCTGTGGTGACAATGGTATATCACGTGCCACTTGATGTATGTTTTGGTGACCAACTTGCGGGTTCCGCCCATGAACCTATGCATAGGGGTTGGCACATGTTTTCTTGACTCTCCGGTAGAAACTTTGGGGCACTTGTCGGTGTCAAAACCGATGGATCTCGGGTAGGGGGTCCCGAACTGTGCGTCTAGGCGGATGGTAACAGGAGACGAGGGGCACGATGTTTTACCCAGGTTCGGGCCCTCTTGATGGAGGTAAAACCCTACGTCCTGCTTGATTAATATTGATGATGTGTGTTACAAGAGTGGATCTACCACGAGATCAAGGAGGCTAAACCCTAGAAGCTAGCCTATGGTATGATTGTTGTAATGGTTGTTCATCCTAAGGACTAAAGCCCTCCGGTTTATATAGGCACCGGAGAGGGCTAGGGTTACACAAAGTCGGTTACAATGGTAGGAGATCTACATATTCGTATCACCAAGCTTGCCTTCCACGCCATGGAAAGTCCCATCCGGACACGGGACGAAGTCTTCAATCTTGTATCTTCATAGTCTTGGAGTCCGACTGACGATGATAGTCCGGCTGTCTGGACACCCCCTAGTCCAGGACTCCCTCAGTAGCCCCTGAACCAGGCTTCAATGACGATGAGTCCGGCGCGCATATTGTTCGGCATTGCAAGGCGGGTTCCTCCTCCGAATAATCCATAGAAGATTGTGAACACCAGGATAGTGTCCGGCTCTGCAAAATAAATTCCACATTCCACCGTAGAGAGAATAATATGTACACAAGTTCAATCTACTGACGTATTTTGTGGTATGATGTCACACCACTACCAAGCCTTTACTTGAATCGTTTTTTATTATACCACCTCAGCGTATTTAGCAAAGTGGTTTCCTTGGCACGTCTTGTCGAAGCAGAGATCGTGTTCCCCTTATTCTGGGATTCCCGTCAATACGGACGTGGGTAACCCAAGCGCGCCATTGATGGTGGCGCTTGGGGGATAAGCGAGTTTTACCAGGCCGGTGGGGACGCATAGTCTTCGTCCGCCCATATAAGGGGATAAGGATCCACCTTTTTACCTACGCCTTCTTCCTCCTTTGCTTATTCGTCTTCGCGCACTCGAGCTCCAGCGCCCAAGTTCGCACATCTCGTCTCAACCTTCTCCAGTCATGTTCGGAGCGGGAGGCAAGTGGATGGCCTCCTCCGTCACGGAGGGGCACATCGAAAGGCTGCGCAACGCCGGATACCTGTCCAGCGACATCGCGCACCATCTCCCCAACAAGGGGCAGCTCATCCCCACCCCCAGGCCCCATGAGAGGGTGGTATTTCTTCCCCATTTCCTCCGCGGACTCGGCTTTCCAATTCACCCCTTTGTCCGGGGGCTCATGTTCTACTACGGCCTAGATTTCCACGATCTGGCGCCAAACTTCATCCTCAACATCTCGGCATTTATCATCGTGTGCGAGGCCTTCCTCTGCATCCAGCCCCACTTCGGCTTGTGGCTCAAGACCTTTAATGTCAAGCCGAAGGTAGTGAAGGTCGTCCAAGCGGAGTGCGGAGGCGCCATGGTGGGCAAGATGCGCAACGTCCTCTGGCTCGAGGGTGCCTTTGTGGAAACCATCAAGGGGTGGCAATCGGGGTGGTTCTATATTACCGAGCCGCGTGACCCTAAATGGGCAGCGGCCCTCGAATTTAGATCTGGCGTCCCCATGCAGCTCACCTCCTGGAAAGAGAAGGGCTTGCTATGGGGTAGTTCGGAGGAGCTGACTGGACTCCAGTCCTGTCTCCAGACCATGGTGAAAAAGAAGCTCAAGCTTGTCAATGTGATCCAGGTCATGCTCGTCCGCCGGATCCTCCCCTGCCAGCAACGGGCCTTTAATTTGTGGGAGTTCGATCCGGCACAGCACCGGACCCTGAGCGGGCTCTTCGACACAACGTACGAAGCCGCTTGGAGGGTGTTGTTCAAGGGCGGAGAAGCCCCCGCATCCGCGACTGAAGATCGCGGATTTAGCACCAAGCGCCCGGCCGGCGAGGTATGCTTTGTTATCCTTTATGGGACACTTATTTCTTTCATAGTTTGACTCCATGTGGGATCCAAAACTCCCAATGCCTTTAACAGGACTGGCAGAGGACGTCCGGACAGGTTAACTATCTGGCTCCCCTCCCCGAAGAACCAGCGGATGCCCGTTTAACAGGGCTGCTAGTCCCGGCACTTTATGTGGTGCCGGAGAAGAAGGCCAAGAAGAAGGCCACGGGTACTCGAAAGAGTTCCCGTTTTCAGGTGTCCGATGACTCCGAGGCGGACTCCTCCCCCGAAGGAGAGGAGGAGAAAGAGGACTCTTCCCTGGAGGGGGGAGAGAGGAAGAGGAAGGCTTCCCCAACGGGGGAAGCTGAAGGGTCCAAGAGGGGAAGGACCCTTCCTCCGGACAGCTCCGCCAACGCCAATGACGGCGACGAGGAGTGGCCCTCAAGGGCCAAGCCCCTGGCAAGATCGTAAGTATCCAGATTCCTGAATGATTTGTAGTTTCTTTTTTGTGCCACGTAGTGTCCTTCTAATGCCGCATACTATCTGTAGCCCGGCCGAGGAGGACCTTCCCGCTTCATCCAGCGGGTCCTTGGCCCCGTCGGATGTAGATTCCATTCCGACCGCCTCCACCCCTCGCGATGCTGAGGACGCCGAGGTGGGATCCCAGGAGGGGACCCGCCAGGAGGGGGAGGCTCCGGAGGTGCCACAAGGCAACCTCCTAGACTTCGCGCCAGACTCCATGCCGGAACCCGCAGTGGTTCCGGAGTCCGGCAGGCGCCCCCTTCGCAAGAAGGGCAAGACCGCGACGCCGGCGGCCTCCGTCCAACCGGAGCCGCCGGACAACCTGTTGGAGGCGCTCAACGACGCTTCCATCGAGGAAGAACACCGCACTATTATGAGTGCGGTGATTCAGAAGGTTCAGCTTGCCAAGAGTGGGCTGACCGAAGCTTGCAGCAGCCTTCTAACAGGCTTTGAGGTAAGAAGTTTAAAATATGTAATGTGATACCGCATAGACAGTAGCCCCTGATGCTCGGTTCGGTGTTCGGAAAGAAAAACCGGACTGAGGATCTAAAAAAGATATACGCAGGAGTGCTAAAAATTATGTCAATATGGGTTTGCAGGCTGCGCTGCTGACCTCTGCCGCATTGACTGCGGAGGTCGGTGCTTTGAAGTAGGACCTCGAGCGGTCCGAGCGAGAGCTCGGCCTTGCCAAGAAGCAGCTCGAGGACAAAGAAGGTGAGTAACACCACTTTGAAATTTGTACCTTACATAAAAGGATTTTGGTTGTAATAGAAATAACAAGGATAACGTGGGTACTGCAGGGGCCACGAACGAGGTGGCAACCCTGAAGGAGGCCGTGTCCGCGGCTGCACGCAATGCGGCCGCAGAACGGGTGGAGCGAGAGAAGCAAGAGGCGCGGGTGGCGGAGGTGCGGCAAGAGCTCCAGGCTCTCATGGAAAAGCATGAGAGTTTGGAGCGCGACTCAAAGACTCGAGAGTCCGAGCTTGCCTCGGCTCTTTGAAAGTGCCAAAGCCGCCAAGGCCGAGGCCCATAAGTCCTTCTAGGAGATTGAGGCGATGAAGAAGATAGCGGCGGGTAAGGCATTTTTCATGCAAAGCAAGCATGTGAATGTAAATTACCTATTACTTACCCGGATTCGGAGCTCTCCAGGGGCGTTTGCAGATCTGCCTCGCAGTGTTTTCGATGCCGCCGCATTCTACCCGGCCGAGGAGGGGAGCTCAACGGAGAAGGTCTTCTGGTCTCAGTATGCTGAGGCCGGACATCCGGTGCCCCCTAGAGACCAGTTGAAGCAGCTGGTCGAGCTCCACAAGGTAGCCGAGCAGGCCATGAAGGGACTTATAGTCCGGTTGTGGTCTGGAGGGGCCATGCCTAGGAGCTACTTTGGCCTCGTGCGGCGGCTGGTGGATGCGTGCCCTTGGGTGGAGGTCATCAAGCGCTCCGCCTGCATTGAAGGTGCCCGTCGGGCCCTTGCCCGCGCAAAGGTGCACTGGGGCAGGCTGGATGCTGAGAGGCTTCTGACGGACGCGCCGCCGGCGGGCAAGGAGTATCGTACGCTCGAAATGTACTATAAGACTGTCCTGAAGGGTGCCCGCAAGATTGCGGATGAGTGCCCCAGAGATGTAAATTTTGAGTAGACTCGCAATGTGTTATCCTATGCACTGAAAATTTTGTTCATATGCGCTAAGCAACGCTTGTTTGATTTAAAATATTACCTTCTGTGCGGCCGTTTATCAAATCTGAGAGATGGCAAGTCGTCGGCTTCAGCCCCCATGCCACGAGTGCTGGGGTGTTCGGGATAAACTTGAGCGCTCTTGTTCCCATCTTTGGGTCCATCTAGGGAGGCGCTCAACACAACGACCAAGGCAACCGGACTTATAATGCTTGAACACTCTCACTTAGCCATAGAATTCTATAATTTTAAATTTCGGCGAAGCCCCTAGTGTTCGGAAGACCGAATTCGGGGCGCTATCCACGCCTTGGCCGGACATAGCCAGTTCCTCGCTCTAAGTGGCATAAGTCTTTATGGACTCCAAAAGACCTCTCGAACAGTTCAATCTCGTTACCGGCAAGTCTCTTTACTCGTTACGTAATGCATCATCCCGTAACCAACTCATTGGTCACATTGCTTGCAAGGCTTATAGTGATGTGCATTACCGAGAGGGCCCAGAGATACCTCTCCGACAATCGGAGTGACAAAACCTAATCTCGAAATACGCCAACCCAACATGTACCATTAGAGACACCTGTAGTGCTCCTTTATAATCACCCAGTTACGTTGTGACGTTTGGTAGCACCCAAAGTGTTCCGCCGGTAAATGGGAGTTGCATAAACTCATAGTTACAGGAACATGTATAAGTCATGAAGAAAGCAATAGCAATATACTAAACGATCAAGTGCTAGGCTAACGGAATGGGTCATGTCAATCACATCATTCTCCTAATGATGTGATCCCGTTAATCAAATGACAACTCTTTTGTCCATGGCTAGGAAACATAACCATCTTTGATAAACGAGCTAGTCAAGTAGAGGCATACTAGTGACACTATGTTTGTCTACATATTCACACATGTATTATGTTTCCGGTTAATACAATTCTAGCATGAATAATAAACATTTATCATGATATAAGGAAATAAATAATAACTTTATTATTGCCTCTAGGGCATATTTCCTTCAGTCTCCCACTTGCACTAGAGTCAATAATCTAGTTCACATCAGCATGTGATTCAACACCAATATTCACATCTGTATGTGATTAATACCCATAGTTCACATTGTCATGTGATCAACACCCAAATGGTTTTACTAGAGTCAATAATCTAATTCACATCCCTATGTGATTAACACCCAAAAGAGTACTAAGGTATGATCATGTTTTGCTCGTGAGAGAAGCTTAGTCAACGGGTCTGTCATATTCAGAGCCGTATGTATTTCGCAAATATTCTATGTCTACAATGCTCTGCACGGAGCTACTCTAGCTAATTGCTCCCACTTTCAATATGTATCCAGATTAAGACTTAGAGTCACCTGGATCGGTGTAAAAGCTTGTATCGTTGTAACTTTTACGACGAGCTCTTTTATCACTTCCATTATCGAGAAATATTTTCTTAGTCCTCACTAAGGATATTCTTGACCCATGTCCAGTGATCTACTATTAGATCAAAATTGTATTCCTTTGCCAAACACAGAGCAAGGTATACAATAGGTCTGGTTCACAGCATAGCATACTTCATAGAACCTATGACTGAGGCATAGGGAATGACTTTTCATTCTCTTTCTATTTTCTGCAATGGTCGGGTCTTGAGTCTTACTCAACTTCACACCTTGTAACACAGGCAAGAACTCCTTCTTTGACTGTTCCATCTTGAACTATTTCAAAATATTTATCAAGGTATGTACTCATTGAAAAATCTTATCAAGCGTCTTGATCTATCTATATAGATCTTGATGCTCAATGTGTAAGCAGCTTCATCGAGGTTTTTCTTTGAAAGAACTCCTTTTAAATACTCCTTTATGCTTTGCAGAATAATTCTACATTATTTCCGATCAACAATATGTCATTCACATATACTTATCAGAGATGCTGTAGTGCTCCCACTCGCTTTCTTGTAAATACAGGCTTCACCGTAAGTTTGTACAAAACTATATGCTTTGATCAACTTATCAAAGCGTATATTCCAACTCTGAGATGCTTGCACCAGTCCATTGATGGATCACTGGAGCTTGCACATTTTGTTAGCACCTTTTGGATTGACAAAAACTTCTAGTTGTATCATATACAACTCTCCTTTAAGTAAACCATTAAGGAATGCAGTTTTGACATCCATTTGCTAGATTTCATAAAATGTGGCAATTGCTAACATGATTCAGACAGACTTTAAGCATCGATACGAGTGAGAAAATCTCATCGTATTCAACACCTTGAACTTGTTGAAAACCTTTCGCAACAAGTCGAGCTTAGTAGATAGTAACACTACTATCAGTGTCCGTCTTCCTCTTGAAGATCCATTTATTTAACATGGCTTGCTGATCATCGAGCAAGTCAATCAAAGTCCATACTTTGTCTTCATACATGGATTATATCTCAGATTTTTATGGCCTCAAGCCATTTTGCGGAATCTGGGCTCACCATCGCTTCTTCATAGTTCGTAGGTTTGTCATGGTCTAGTAACATAACTTCCAGAATAGGATTACCATACCACTCTGGTGCGGATCTTACTCTGGAAGACCTGCGAGGTTTGGTAGTAACTTGATCTTATCAAGCTCTACTTTCCTCCCACTCACTTCTTTTGAGAGAAACTCCTTCTCTAGAAAGGATCCATTCTTAGCAACAAATGTTTTGCCTTTGGATCTGTGATAGAAGGAGTACCCAATAGTTTCCTTTGGGTATTCTATGAAGACGCACTTCTCCGATTTGGGTTCGAGCTTATCAGGTTGAAAACCTTTTTCATATAAGCATCGCAACTCCAAACTTTAAGAAACGACAGCTTAGGTTTACAGCTAAACCATAGTTCATACGGTGTCGTCTCAACGGATTTAGATGGTGCCCTTTTAACGTGAATGCAGCTGTCTCTAATGCATAACCCCAAAACAATAGTGGTAAATCAGTAAGAGACATCATAGATCGCACCATATCCAATAAAGTGCGGTTACGATGTTCGGACACACCATAACGTTGTGGTGTTCCAGGTGGCGTGAGCTGTGAAACTATTCCACATTGTTTTAATTGAAGACCAAACTCGTAACTCAAATATTTGTCTCCGCGATCAGATCGCAGAAACTTTATTTTTCTTGTTACGATGATTTTTCCACTTCACTCTGAAATTCTTTGAACCTTTCAACTATTTCAGACTTATGTTTCATCAAGTAGATATACCCATATCTGCTCAAATCATCTTGTGAAGGTCAGAAAATAACGATACTTGCCACGAGCATCAACACTCATTGGATCGCATACATCGGTATGTATTATTTCCAATAAGTCAGTAGCTTGTTCCATTGTTCCGGAGAACGGAGTTTTAGTCATCTTGCCCAAAAGGCACGGTTCGCAAGCATCAAATGATTCATAACCAAGTGATTCCGAAAATCCATCTTTATGGAGTTTCTTCATGCGCTTTACACCGATATGACCCAAACGGCAGTGCCACAAATAAGTTGCACTATCATTATTAACTTTGCATCTTTTGGCTTCAACATTATGAATATGTGTATCACTATGATCGAGATCCAACAAACTATTTTCATTGGGTGTATGACCATTGAAGGTTTTATTCATGTAAACAGAACAACAATTATTCGCCGACTTTAAATGAATAACCGTATTGCAATAAACATGATCAAATCATATTCATGCACAACGCAAACGCCAAATAACATTTATTTAGGTTTAACACTAATCCCGAAAGTATAGGGAGTGTGCGATGATGATCATATCAATCTTGGAACCACTTCCAACACACATCATCACTTCACCCTCAACTAGTCTTTGTTTATTCTGTAACTCCTATTTCGAGTTACTAATCTTTGCAACCTGAACAAGTATCAAATACTCAGGGGCTACTATAAAAACTTGTAAGGCACACATCAATAACCTGTATATCAAATATACCCTTGTTCACTTTGCCATCCTTCTTATCCACCAAATATTCAGGGCATTTTCCGCTTCCAGTGACCAATCCCTTTGTAGTAGAAGCACTTAGTCTCAGGCTTAGGACCAGGCTTGGGCTTCTTCACTTGAGTAGCAACTCGCTTGCCGTTCTTCTTGAAGTTCCCCTTCTTCCCTTTGCCCTTTTTTTGAAACTAGTGGTCTTGTCTACCATCAACACTTGATGTTTTTCTTGATTTCTACCTTCGTCGATTTCAACATCACGAAGAGCACGGGAATCGTTCTCGTCATCCCTTGCATACTATAGTTCATCACGAAGTTCTACTAACTTGGTGGTGGTGACTAGAGAATTCTATAAATCACTATCTTATCTAGAAGATTAACTCCCACTTGATTCAAGCGATTGTAGTACCCAGACAATCTGAGCACATGCTCACTAGTTGAGCGATTCTCCTCCATCTTTTAGCCATAGAACTTGTTGGAGACTTCATATCTCTCAACTCGGGCATTTGCTTGAAATATTAACTTCAATTCCTGGAACATCTCATATGATCCATGACGTTCAAAACGTCTTTGAAGTCCCGATTCTAAGCCGTTAAGCATGGTGCACTAAACTATCAAGTAGTCATCATATTGAGTTAGCCAGACGTTCATAACGTCTGCATTTGCTCCTGCAATAGGTCCGTCACCTAGCGGTGCATTAAGGACATAATACTTCTGTGCAGCAATGAGGATAAACCTCAGATCATGGATCCAATCCGCATCATTGCTACTAACATTTTTCAACACACAGTTTTCTCTAGAAACACATCAAAATAAACATGTGAAAGCAACAACTCGAGCTATTGATCTACAACATAATTTGCAAAATACTACCAGGACTAAGTTCATGATAAATTTCAGTTCAATTAATCATATTACTAAAGAACTCCCACTTAGACAGAGATCTCTCTAGTCATCTAAGTGATCACGTGATCCAAATCAACTAAACCATGTCCGATCATCACGTGAGATGGAGTAGTTTCAATGGTGAACATCACTATGTTTATCATATCTACTATATGATTCACGCTCGACCTTTCGGTCTCCGTGTTCCGAGGCCATATCTGTATATGCTAGGCTCGTCAAGTTTAACCTGAGTATTCCGCGTGTGCAACTGTTTTGCACCCGTTGTATTTGAACTTAGAGCCTATCACACCCGATCATCACGTGGTGTCTCAGCACGAAGAACTTTCGCAACGGTGCATACTCAGGGAGAACACTTCTTGATTATTAGTGAGAGATCATCTTAAAATGCTACCGTCAATCAAAGCAAGATAAGATGCATAAAGGATAAACATCACATGCAATCAATATAAGTGATATGATATGGCCATCATTATCTTGTGCTTGTGATCTCCATCTTCGAAGCACCATCATGAACACCATCGTCACCGGCGCGACACCTTGATCTCCATCGTAGCATCGTTGTCGTTACGCCATCTATTGCTTCTACGACTATGGCTACCGCTTAGTGATAAAGTAAAGCAATTACAGGGCGCTTGCATTTCATACAATAAAGCAACAACCATATGGCTCCTGCCAGTTGCCGATAACTTCGGTTACAAAACATGATCATCTCATACAATAAAATATAGCATCACGTCTTGACCATATCACATCACAACATGCCCTGCAAAAACAAGTTAGACGTCCTCTACTTTGTTGTTGCAAATTTTACGTGGCTGCTACGGGCTGAGCAAGAACCGTTCTTACCTACTTATCAAAAAGCACAATGATAGTTCGTCAAGTTGGTGCTGTTTTAACCTTCGCAAGGACCGGGCGTAGCCACACTCGATTCAGCTAAAGTGAGAGAGACAGACACCCGCCAACCACCTTTAAGCAGGAGTGCTCGTAACGGTGAAACCAGTCTCGCGTAAGCGTACGCGTAATGTCGGTCCAGGCCGCTTCATCTCACAATACTGCCGAACCAAAGTATGACATGCTGGTAAGCAGTATGACTTGTATCGCCCACAACTCACTTGTGTTCTACTCGTGCATATAACATCAACGCATAAAACCTAGTCTCGGATGCCACTGTTGGGGAACGTAGTAATTTCAAAAAATTTCCTACGCACACGCAAGATCATGGTGATGGCATAGCAACAAGAGGGGAGAGTGTTCGTCCACGTACCCTCGTAGACCGTAAGCGGAAGTGTTATGACAACGCGGTTGATGTAGTCGTACGTCTTCACGATCCGACCGATCCAAGTACCGAACGTACGGCACCTTTGAGTTCAGCACACGTTCAGCTCGATGACGATCCCCCGGCTCCGATCCAGCAAAGCGTCGGGATGAGTTCCGTCAGCACGACGGCGTGGTGACGATGATGATGCTCTACCGGCGCAGGGCTTCGCCTAAACTCCGCGACGATATGACCGAGGTGGAATATGGTGGAGGGGGGCACCGCACACGGCAAAGGAACGATCCGTAGATCAACTTGTGTGTCTATGGGGTGCCCCCTGCCCCCGTATATAAAGGAGCAAGGGGGAGGCCGGCCGGCCCAAGGGGGGCGCGCCAGGAGGAGGAGTCCTCCTCCTAGTAGGAGTAGGACTCCTCCTTTCCTACTCCTACTAGGAGGGGAAGGAAGGGGGAGAGGGGGGAAGGAAAGAGGGGGGCGCCGCCCCCCTCCTAGTCCAATTTGGACCAGAGGGAGAGGGGGCACGCGGCCCACCCTGGCCGCCCCTCTCTTTTCCCACCAAGGCCCATGTGGCCCATTAACTCTCCCGGGGGGTTCCGATAACCCCTCCGGCACTCCGGTTTTCTCCGAAATCACCCGGAACACTTCCGGTGTCCGAATATAGTCGTCCAATATATCAATCTTTATGTCTCGACCATTTCGAGACTCCTCGTCATGTCCGTGATCACATCTGGGACTCCGAACAAACTGTGGTACATCAATACTTATAAACTCATAATAAAACTGTCATCGTAACGTTAAGCGTGCGGACCCTACGGGTTCAAGAACTATGTAGACATGACCTAGAACTATTCTCGGTCAATAACCAATAGCGGAACCTGGATGCCCATATTGGTTCCTACATATTCTACGAAGATCTTTATCGGTCAAACCGCATAACAACATACGTTGTTCCCTTTGTCATCGGTATGTTACTTGCTCGAGATTTGATCATCGGTATCCAATACCTAGTTCAATCTCGTTACCGGCAAGTCTCTTTACTCGTTACGTAATGCATCATCCCGTAACCAACTCATTGGTCACATTGCTTGCAAGGCTTATAGTGATGTGCATTACCGAGAGGGCCCAGAGATACCTCTCCGACAATCTGAGTGACAGAACCTAATCTCGAAATACGCCAACCCAACATGTACCATTGGAGACACCTGTAGTGCTCCTTTATGATCACCCAGTTACGTTGTGACGTTTGGTAGCACCCAAAGTGTTCCTCCGATAAATGGGAGTTGCATAATCTCATAGTTACAGGAACATGTATAAGTCATGAAGAAAGCAATAGAAATATACTAAACGATCAAGTGCTAGGCTAACGGAATGGGTCATGTCAATCACATCATTCTCCTAATGATGTGATCCCGTTAATCAAATGATAACTCTTTTGTCCATGGCTAGGAAACATAACCATCTTTGATAAATGAGCTAGTCAAGTAGAGGCATACTAGTGACACTATGTTTGTCTACGTATTCACACATGTATTATTATTCCGATTAATACAATTCTAGCATGAATAATAAACATTTATCATGATATAAGGAAATAAATAATAACTTTATTATTGCCTCTAGGGCATATTTCCTTCAGATACTTGAGGTGACAATGGAGTATCTAGGTGACATTAGGGTTTTGGTTGATTTGTGTCTTAAGGTGTTATTCTAGTACGAACTCTTTAATAGATCGATCCGAAAGTATAACTTTGAGGTGGTTTCATACCCTACGATAATCTCTACGTTTGTTCTCCACTATTAGTGGCTTTGGAGTGACTCTTTGTTGCATGTTGAGGGCTTGTTATATGATCTATCTATGTTATTATTGTTGAGAGAACTTGTACTAGTGAAAGTATGAACCCTATGCCTTGTTTCCTATCATTGCAATACCGTTTACGCTCACGTTTATCATTAGTTACCTTGCTGTTTTTATTATTTCAGATTACGAAAACCTATATCTACTATCCATATTGCACTTGTATCACCATCTCTTCGCCGAACTAGTGCACCTATACAATTTACCATTGTATTGGGTGTGTTGGGGACACAAGAGACTCTTTGTTATTTGGTTGACGGGTTGCTTGAGAGAGACCATCTTCATCCTACGCCTCCCACGGATTGATAATCCTTAGGTCATCCACTTGAGGGAAATTTGCTACTGTCCTCCAAACCTGTGCACTTGCAGGCCCAACAACGTCTACAAGAAGAAGGTTGTGTAGTAGACATCAGCCACGGGGGGACCAGGTCGCGTGCCCCCACTCATCCGCCCGCGATTAGCTCATGCGAGAACATGGCACCAAGGGCCATTGGAGGTGACGTACACGGGGACTGGCCCTTGAGCCAGAGCTCAGCCTCTTGGATTTAGCAACAATGTAGGGACGGACCCGAGCACAAGTGTCATGCAAGTCCTTAATCATGAGGCGGTCGCGTGAGGACTCACAAGGGCACGAGACGTTCTTGGCGTCGAAGGGCCGGTCAGGCAGTTGATAATCTCAAGGTAGCTTGTAAAGGAAGGTAAACTAGCTCTGACAGATGCAAAAGGGATACATGCCACAGGGACGGACCCACACGGCTTGGGGATGATGCTGCCCGAGGGGCGCCCCCAAACTGAACGAACGAGAGAGATGTCACCTTGCACCGTCACTGAAGAGATGTCGGAGTAGCTGAAGACGCACGCTACTGGAGTCGTCCCTCACGAGCCGCCCTGGCCCCGAGCCTTGAGAGGCCCGGGGGCCTGGGGGCTCCCTAAGATGCACCTCCATCTCTGCCAGGGTCGCCTGGTGCCTGGCCTTGCGAGCTGCCAGGGCATCCCTTGTACAACGCTGGAACACCACAGCAGCGCCTGGTAGGCCGAAAGGCATGCAGACGTAGCTGTGGGGTGGACCCTCGCATCGGCCGATGCGAGACGGCCAGAAGAGCTGCCGAGATGTGGCCCTGTTGAGCCCTGGGATGTCGATGCAGATGCGGGACTCCTTACCCTTGTCAGGGCAGTGAGCCGCGCTTTGCGTTAGGCGGCGATCGCCTTGCAGAACCCTTGCCTCTTGAATCTCCTCGGTTGCCTTGCTGGTGAACTCCTGAACGCCTGGCGCCTTCCACTTGACGTGTTCTCCTGGGAAGCGTGCGCTAAAGCATGCCTCCACATGGTGCCTGAGCGCCTCCCTCGTGACTCTGCCTAGGTCTGAGGCCCTCCCGAGGAGAGCCCCCGATCCCAGCCTGAGAGGGGCGTCGGGCGCGCCTTCCTATGCGATAGGTGAAGGCGCCCCGTCCAGGGACGCGAGGCTCAGCGCGACGTCCCTGGGCGATGCTTCCTCGCGAGATCCCTGACCCAGCTATAGTTTCTTTGTTTTGGGGGCGACCTCAGGTGGGAAGGCACCGCCCTCATCTCTAGGGTTCTCGACTGCTGTGGTATGGTAGGCACACTCTAGGGAGCACACCGCGTCCTTTTCCTGGCATGCGACCGTGATGACTCCGCCGCTTCCTGGCATCTTGATGACGTTGTAGCCGTGGTGCATCGCTGCCATGAACTTGGCCAATGCTGGGTACCCTAGGATGGCATTGTACGATAGGCGAATGTCGGCGACGTTGAAGTCGATGAGCTCGGTGTGGTAGATGTTGCGTTCGCCGAAGGTGACAGGGAGGCGGATCTGCCCTATCGGGTGTGTGGAATCGTCGGTCACTCCTGAGAATGGCTTGGTTGGCTGAAGTTGGTAGTATGGCACTTGGAGCCTGTCGAACGTTTGAACAGATAGGACATTGAGCCCCGCTCCACCATCGATGAGAGTCTTGGTGATGACCACGTTGCTAATGACGAGCGAGCAGAGCATGGGGAGCGTGCCGGCAGTGGCCGCGCACTTGAGTTAGTCCGAGGAGCTAAAGGTGATGGTGCATTTGGACCACCTGAGCGGGCGAGTTGCTTCGGGATTGGGAAGCATTGCGTTCACCTCGCGCGTGAACTGCTTGAAGATGCGGTGAGAAGCCGGGACCTGTGAGCCGCCCAGGATGCAGGCAATGGCTCGAGGCTCCTGAAAGCCCCACCCCCCTTGTCCTGGTGATGATCTTTGTTCCTTCTCGGTGGTGGAGGTAGTGAAGGAAGACCGGCATTGCCCTGAGGACGATCCTCACGAGGCTCCTCCCTCCAGGCGCCCTCGCGAGGTTGGCCCTGCCAACGGTCCTCCCGAGGATGGTCGCGCCACTCTTGGGGATGGTCGCATCCATCCCAGCATCCTCCACCTCGGCCACCTCCATGGTTGTAGCCTCGATCGTTGTGCTCGGGGTGTCAACCGAGGCACCCGTCACGGAGGCCCCTGAGCTCTTGGTGTTGTGGCTGTGGACGTTGTGGAAGATGCAGAACGGTCCGTTCTTTTGGACGACTCGGGGTGGTCGCAGCCGCACTTCATCTTTGGCTCGGCCGCGAGCACGGCCGGCCCCTTGTGCTTTATGTCCTTGGCCTTCTTGTCTTCGGGGTTAGCATCGGGGAGCTCAAGGAGGGAGAGGCATCGCTCCTCAGCCCTTGCACACTTGTTCGCCATATTGAACATCTCCAAGGCTGTGCATAGGTCCTCGTGGATAGCGAGCTCCTCCTTCATCTTGACATCACGGACGCCATCAGTGAACGCTGAAATGATGGCCTTGTCCGATACCTTGGGGATCTTGAGGCGAACATTGTTGAAGCGTTGGATATACTTCTACACGGTCTCTCATGGCTGCTTCTTGATGCGCTGCAGGTCAGCCGCGGCTGGCGGACGGTCGCGAGTGCCCTGGAAGTTGGCGATGAAGCGGCCGCGCATCTCCTCCCAGGAAGAGACCGATCCCAAGGGGAGATTCAGGAGCCAATAACGCGCGCCATCCTTGAGGGACATGGGGAACCAGTTCCCCATGATCTTCTCGTCGCCGCTGGCCACCTCGATGCTCAGCTCGTAGAGATGTAGGAACTCGGCGGGGTCAACGGTGTAGTCATAGCGTGGGGGCAGGTCACGTTTGAACTTGCTCGACCAGATGACGTTGTGGAGCTCCAAGGTAAACGCGTGACATCCTACTGTGGCCACGGGGGCCCGTCGAGGAGGTGGAACTTGGTCCTGGTGCACGCGCACTGCCATATCTTGTGGTGGCACGCGGGCCTTACGTGGGGGTGCAAGAAGCATGCGTGCTTCCCCTTGAGGCCGCTGCACCACCTGGTAGCTCACATCTTCCCGTGCAGGCGCATGGCATGGCGAGTCGCGCTGTGCACTACAAAAAAATACACTTCCGTGATGATACGTGTTTGTCACAGTAGGTTGTGTTTTTTGTCATGCATGTACATCCATGACGATTTTATGACAGAATCAAGATAGTCATACCTGTGCTGTCATAGAAGTGTTCCATGACATTACCAAAATTATCATCGCGGAAGTGTCCACTTCCATGACGATAAATCGCGCGTCACAGAAGTGCTTTCATCAAGGGTGACCGACACGTGGCATCCACCGTAACGGAACGCCATTAAGCTATCGGGTCGGGTTTTGGATCCGATAACCCGTTAACAGCCCCGACCAATGGGGATTTTCCATGTGTAAAATCATCATTGGCTGGAGGAAACACGTGTCGGCTCATCGTTGGGACAGATGTCATCCACTCATTGGACGGAAGGCGCCTATGATACGTTGACACGTGGCATGGCCCAACAGAGGCCCATTCCTGTGAAAAGGCCGGCCCATTTGACTTGGTCAAAAGGTGGCGGGCCGGCCCATGGAAAGCCTGTTAACGACCTGTTCGCATATAGCCCATTTACAGCCCGCTAACCCAAGGCCCATTACGCCCTATCCGAATTAGGCCCAGTAGCGTCATCTGGGCCATCCAATATGATTCCAGCCCGTTTTCACTTCTGGCGCATGGCCCATGACATCTTTCGGCCCATATGAGGCCCTATGTAACTCTTGGCCTATAAACGGCCCGTGGTGAAACTGGCCCATAATGAACAGTGTATCACTTTACACCCATTAACGGCCCGTGGTGAAACTGGCCCATAATGAACAGTGTATCACTTTATACCCATTAACGGCCCGTTATTCTGTTGGGCCGTTTCCATCCCATGTTATCTTTCGGCCTTCTCAGAGCCCATTTATTCTTGGGCTCATTTCCAGCATTCGTTTAGTTACGGTCCGTTACTGTCATTTTCTGCTTGTGGGACAAATTCAGCCCATGGTTACAGTCGGCCCGTTTGTGGTCCGTTAATACGTTGGCCGTTTTCATAGCGTCATCAAATACGGCCTATTAACGATGGCCTGTTATGGTCGGCCCATGAACGGACGATTCCCACTCTAGCCCGTTTACGGCCATAATGCGGTCTGTTTGGCCCATGTTTGGCCAATCGATCATATGGCCCGTATAAGGCCCATTGATGATACGGCCCGCAGAAGGCCCATTGTTTCTACGGCCCGTAGGAGGCCCATTGTTTATACGGCCCATAGAAGGCCCACTGTTTCTACAGCCAGTAGGAGGCCCAGTGTCACTACAGTAAATATTAGCCCATGGTTATTGTGGCCTAGTTTTAAAAAATAGGTTATTGCAGCCACTAACAAACCGTGGAAAAAGAAATGCAATGACTACAAGCAAACAAATAAACAAGACAACAAGGAAATAAATAAGCAAGCAACTAACGCTAGGCTATCACGACTATTACACATATTACATCCACTGGGCATCCAAGTTTGCCACCAATGCAAATATAGGGAACAAAGCAACATATCATATACACTGGTTGTCAAAGTTGGCGACCATCGCAAATAAACGCCGCAGCAAAACAAATCCAGAACTGAAACCACTTCAGAAGATCTCAAGAAACAATATCCTGGGTACCCATAATGCTGGCAAGATGCTTAGCAAGCATATTAACTTTCTCTTGTTTGGTGCTTAAATCCTCCAGCGCTTGCTTGTTGCACCAGAAAATATGCATCTGAATTCTGTAGGGACTTCCTCAGTCCTTCAGCTTCCTGTCGCAGCACATCTGATCGATGTCTTTCAACTTGAAGTTGAGACTCAAGAAGACGAACTGATTCAGGCAGCGAGTTCGAAGAGCTTGTGCCAGCAGTAGTGGCCAGTAACTCGAACACTACATTAAGACAGGACTTTTGGGTTCCCTCACTGTCGTCAAGATAGTTTTTATCAGCTTTCTTGGAGATCAACAGGGATGTCTCACTATCTTGAACCTTATCTGCATTACTTCCTTTACCATTGGATAACGTGGTACTGTTCTCCAATATTTTGTCCGCATTCTAAAAGAGAAACAAGCAGACACATCACATGTTTACCATGTTGTATATGAAACTCATTTTGGTAAATGAGTTCAGTAGTAAAGTGGACAGGATAACAACATGAAACAAACATATATCTATGTACCATGGTCACTTTATGGTCTATATCATTCTAGTTTTTGTTGCCAAATCAAGATAGAGACACAGTTCAAATAATATTTGTTCAAGACAAAGCAGAATAGACAGAATATAAGTGTGGGTAACTATAGAGCAATAACAACACTTGTAATGTGCATGACCTGAGAACATAACTGTTTATTCAATTGAAACTGAAATCAACATAGAGCAGGTTACAACAGCAAACCAGTTAAAGAAACAGGTTTAAAATTGCGCCATTGGAGTTTCAATTCCATCCTTCAAATTTGAAAATAGTTGGTATGAGTAAATACAGTAATGCAAGAGCAAAGGAGTATGAACCATAGCTACAGAACCTGACCTGAGAACAAATCTTCTTCTCCTTTAAGCGTTGAGTTGGGATTCGGAGTGGTGGTCCTCGTGCTTTGGGCACTGCAGTTCCCTTACAAACTGCTCGTGTTTGGGTGCTCTGTGGTGGAGACGGTGTTGTGTCAACTGGAACTGGGTTACTATCTGCCGGGGTTGGGGTTAGAAGGGGTGTAGCTTGTTCTCTGTCCAACTGGGTAGGGGTACAATCTGCGAGAGTCTGGGTTATGTGTGGTGGATCTGGTCCTTGGGCAAGTACAACCATGGTTCTATCTGCATCAACTACTAGCACTATCTTTTCTGAAGACCGTGTTGTTACTCCCTTAGATACTGCCATCACACTCTCCAATTCAAATGGCTGATAAACAAGAAAAGTAATTGAAAGTATAGACATTGTATGATAGACAGGTGCAATGGATAGTGGGGAATAAAAGAGGGTATGAAATAATTCATATTTATGTTGTCTAACCAAACAGGATAGCATGACACAATTTCACATATATGATGGCTAACTAAACAGGATAGCATGACACAATTTCACATTATGATGGCTAACTAAAAAATATGAAAGACATAGTTCAAAATATGATACTATGTAAACAGGATGACATGACATAACTATATAATGTGTTTATTAAATAGGTTGGCATGCCATAATTCACATACATTCACGGATAGAATGCCATAATTCAAAATATGATGACTGTGAACACTAAACAGGATGAGATGATATAACTATATGATGTATTTATTAAATGAGTTGCCATGCCATAATTCAGATAGATGATGTGTATGTACTATGTAAACATGATGGCATGATACAGTTCAAATATATGATTTATAGAGTAAGGAAGTAAGCAGATGGCAATCCATATATGATGTAAAAACTAAGCAATGCAAGACAACATGCATGACATGGGTAATATAACCCTGCCAAGTTTGAGCATAGACCTCAGGGGGAAAATAGGACTGGTCATCAGTCTCTGAATCCTCCTCTGAGGAGCACTCTGTAACCAGCAAGATGTCTGCTTCAGCAGGTAGCATTGTCTGCTCTGAATACCTTGTTTTCACTCCAAATACTTCCATCACCGCTTCGAATTGCTGATGCACAGGAAGAGTAGTTTAATATACAAACGTTGTCGACAAATGGAACACGTAATACAAAAAAATGATAGCATGATATAATTCACATACATGATGATTGGTTAAACAGCATGGCATTGCATAATTCACATATATAATGCCTTTGCAACAAGATAGTATTATATAATTCACATATATAATGTCTTGCAACAAGTTGGCAATGCATAATTCACATATATGGTAATTAGACACTGAACAGGTGGCATTCAAACAAAGCATGTCTAAACTAATCAAATGACATAGCAATGCGAGACACCATACACACGATATGAGTAACATAACCCTGCCAAGTTAGGGCATACACCTCGGGGGGGGGGGATAGGACTAGTCATCTGTCTCTGAATCCTCCTCTGAGGAGCTATCCGTAACCAGCGAGATATGCGCTTCGTCAGATAGTATAGTCTGCTCTGAAGACCTTGTTTTCACTCCAGAATTTTCCATCACCATGTCAAATAGCTGATGCACACGAAGAGCAGTTGAATGTACTAACATTGTTGACAAATGTAATATGTAACGAAAAAAAGGATGGACTGATATAATTTACATATAAGATGACTGGCTAAGCAGGATGGTATATGATGCCTGGCTAAACAAGATGGCGTTGCATAATTCACATAAACGATGAATAAACTAAACAGTGCACAAAGGATGTCTAAACTAAGCAGATGACATATTTGATGTATAAAATAAGCAATGCAAGACACCATATGCATGATATAACCAACATCAGCATGCCAAGTTAGAGCGAAGACCTCAGGGGGTAAATAGGAGTTGTCTTCTCTTTCTGAATCCCCCTCAGAACAGATATCTTCCTCTCGATTACAATCCGAAATGCGTGGAGGGGGGCTGCCTTTGTGCCTACCATGGAGCGACGTCTGCATGAAATTTTATTGCCATGCAAGGCTTGTCTCGTTTGCTATACATGTTCAATTCCATTGTTTACAATAACTGTCATGCATAGGAATAAAACATAGTGAGATTATGTAAGGAGTGCATGCAGAAATCCAGAGTGATGGTAGCAACCTGTGGATAGACCCAAAACCAATAATAGCAGGCAGATAATGGCTTCAGTTAAAAAATACAGATAATGGCTTCTTTTACTGTTTGTTTCCCACCCAACATGAAACTCATAGTAGACAACGGAGATTAACCAGATAGTAGATAGATACTATTGATAGCGGCCCCGATATGTACCCCACAACCATTTAAAAACTCAAGTTTGACAATTACTTTGGAGCTGACTCAGAGTCTAATCGGTGAACGGGATGATAAAGTAGCATGTAATATTAAGCGATGCATAACGTAAGCAGACATGAAAGAGTGCGACCTCTCTTGCGGACCCGTGTAGTCCTCGAGGTCATCTGCTCGGTTGATGATGGTAATGCAGTTTTCATGGCTGTCAACAGCGGGGAAGAAGATGTGAGGTGGCGAAAGATAGTCTGGAGGCTGGATCCCTGCTGTGCTGGACCCTTCTGTTGTTGGAGCAGCTGAGCTGGGGTGGACGACGGTGCAGCAGGAGTGGGACAAACCACGCAAGGTTTTCTTTGACAACTATCTGTAAGAGAAGTAATTCTGTAAGGGCTCGTTTGAATTGGAGGATTCCAACAATGCAGAGATAGGAAATAGACAGGAATAGGATAGGAATGCACGTGCAAAACAGAGAATTAAAAAACACAGGATTTCTACCAATCTGGGTGTTTGATTCACAACAATTGGAAGATCACAGGATGCAAAGAAGCATGGTGAGATTAAGTAAAACCACAAGAAAATGTACGGTTATAATGCTATTATGCTACTATCTCTTAGTCTTGTGCTTCATGAATAGGAATTTGAAAAGGAGGACAAGTGAAAATTAAAATTCCTACGTCTTTTCTTTCAAGGAGACACTAAAGGAACAAATCCGTGTGCTCAGTGGACAATATATATATAACATTAGAGTAAAAAAGAGATGCAACAAGTGTACAACCTCTTTGGTGAAGCCATGTTGATCTCAGCGTGATTGGGTTGGCCGGTGAGGATGCTCCGGCTGACTTTGCTGTCGGAGGAGGGGAAGAACTTAGGCGTTTGGAGATGGAGCCCGAGGTACTGCTCCGCTGTGATGGAGGGATTCGTTGTTGGAGCAGCTCCGGTGAGTTGTACGATGCCGAGGCTGAAGCAGGACAAGAGAGACAACGAACAATGTTAACCTGAGTGGAATTCTAATAGCATCTCCAATACATGATGTAAAATACATAACCACAAAGTGCTAGATGTAAAATACATCAGCCGCTCATCTTTGAACTTAACTGTCGAAACTGAACTTAACCGTCGAAACTGAACTTAACTGTCGAAACTGAATTTTGCTGTCGAAACTGAATTTTGCCGTCGAAACTGAACGCACTAGCAAGGTGAGTCTACACGTCGGTCGAATGACTTTTTCATCTCTGGTCAGTCAATTTTGCAGCCGTTGGATACGAAATCAAGGGCCTGCGGTTCATCTTCAACCTCCACCCCCCTGAGCCGCCAGCCACCACCGGCCAAACAGCAGCCCCCCGCCGCCCGCGGCTGGTGGTTCGCCGCCCCGCCCGCCCCGAAAACACTCCCCACCGCCGGTCCGCCGCCGCCCCGGCCATCCCTCTAGGCCCCCCATGCCGAGATTTTTCTCCGGCGATCCCCACGCCACTGCCCCGCCAACGCCCCGCCACCGCCGGCGACTACCGCCCCCATCCTGAACCCTAAGATAGATAGTGGGGTACCTCTCCGGCGACCCCCCTCCCCGCTGCGGCTGGTTCTTCCTTCACCCTGGTGAGCCCACCCCTTGAAAATCGACAGACCCAAAAGTCGATTCAGTCGACTGAAGTGTAGCCAAATCAGAGCAGCATCGCAAGCAAGAGGAAGAGTGAGAGCAGCAGTGCGAGCAAGAGCAATAGCAAGAGTAGACCAGGCAGGGGACTGAGAGCAAGAGCAGAGCAGCAATGCGAGCGAGAGCTAAAGCAGCAACAGCTCCTACTGATGTGGACGGCGCCGCCGAGGGAGAGATGCCGTGGAGGAAGTGGTCGGCGACGCCGCCGTGGATGGAGGCACGCCGTGTCGGCTCGGGACCGAGCGCCGGCAGCACCGTGAGATTGAATGAAGAAGAAAATGCGGCGATTAGTGTACAACCTCTTTGGTGGCGCCGATTAGGCCGCAGCTTCATCCGAGGAAACGGTGATGGTGATCCTCTTCCGGTGGTGCAGGTGAAGACGGCGGTGTGGGAATGGAGGTGGCGCGAAAGACGAGGGGAACGTCGGGGCAGCTCTTTGGAGGTGGAGGACGGGGTGGCTGAACCGGCGAGACGATGAGATCGACGACGGATCCTCATCCGGTACGGTGGATGAGGGACGTCGAGGTGTTGCTATGAACGACATCGTCGGGGAAGAGGCTCCGGCTGGGTGGCGGATGGAGCAGGGTGTGGGGTTTCATCGCGGGTTTTCGTTGCCTCGGTGTATGAAAGGGTGGGCGAATGGGATGGCAGTGGGGAACCATGGCTTAGAGACGCGCTTGTCAAAAATGTGGGGTAAGTTACGAAAGTACCCCCCACCGATTTTAGGTGGTTCTTTCGGTTCAGGGGTACCACGGGCATTTTGCGTGTCAGGATTTCATAGGAGGTGGGAGTTTTCGCGCGCGTTGTAATTTCGGAATAGCAAGGCACGGGTTGAGATGGAGGGAGTTGTCGGAGCACAACGAGACAAAGATATATCTTAAATATTTCGGGCTAACAAGGCATGGGTTGATATTTCCGGACAAGCCTAACGTGTACTGTACCAAATCAATGCGCACTACAAATGTCATTCAAAACTTTGAATTCATGTTATGTTCAATTAAAATATTTCGCTACGTGTATAATGCATGTAACCTACTACTCAAATGAATGTTTTAGTGCATTCCAAATGTATATACTACCGCTTCAATATGAACTAAATTTGAATAAGATCTACAGTAATGATTGTTGTGAAGTCAAAGCATTTGAATTCGTCTCTCTGTTTTAATAAGATCTACAATCATCATTATTGTCAAGTTAAACCATCGTTTGTGTATTATCTTCACAGCACACCACATGATTAGTCTCGAGTTACATATGAACTATGTGTACTATATGAACTCGAACTAGATTTTTTGAATCCACTTTATTTTGATTTCAAATCACATTACATTTCTAGCTCTAGCTAGATCTTCATAATCTAAACCATGTCTCATATGTATAATGTGTTTATCACATTATGTATGGTGCCCCGCCCCTATGCCTACAAGTATTTAGATGTGAGTTGCAAACACCACACATTACCACAAATTCAAATAAAATGTGAGAATGTTCGATATATAGTATTGTTTAGATTGCTCGATATTTAGTTGTAAGCTGCAAACGCCACACGTTATCACAAATTCAAATAAAATGTGAGATTGTTTGATGTATAGTATGGTTTAGATTGTTCAGCATTTAGCTGTGAGTTGCAAACGCCATGCATTATCACATTATGGTATAACATGTGCACATCACGTGTATCACTGCTATATTCATGCATCAATGTTTAAAACACTATGATCTCCTATTCAAATATATGAATCCGCTTTCATATCAAATTATGATCTTTGTTAGTCTCTTACACCCACACAATCCTCTAACCTTTGTAGCTACCACTAACTTTCTCTCGTGCATGCACACGCCCTCCTCGCCCTCCAACTCCCTCGGCATTCTATCCACCAGGCACATTCATTTTTTTCTTTAGGTCGTTCTCCCAGAGTCTCCACAACTCCTTTCCGACACACACCGGTCGATAAACCTCTCCAGCGATGCCTGCCTACAACATACACACACACCTTCAATCTCCTTCTTTATGTGTCCTTTCCTCGTGTCTCTCATACGGTCAGACACACGTGTAAACTCTCGCCCCTTGAGGGAGTCCTGGATTATGGGGTGTCCGGATAGCCGAACTATCACCTTTGGCCGGACTCCCGGACTATGAAGATACAAGATTGAAGACTTCGTCCCGTGTCCGGATGGGACTTTCCTTGGCGTGGAAGGCAAGCTTGGCGATACAGATATGTAGATCTCCTACCATTGTAACCGACTCTGTGTAACCCTAACCCTCTTTGGTGCCTATATAAACCGGAGGGTTTTAGTCCGTAGGACGAACAACAATCATACCATAGGCTAGCTTCTAGGGTTTAGCCTCTCTGATCTCGTGGTAGATCTACTCTTGTACTACCCATATCATCAATATTAATCAAGCAGGAGTAGGGTTTTACCTCCATCGAGAGGGCCCAAACCTGGGTAAAAACATCGTGTCCCTTGTCTCCTGTTACCAACCGCCTAGATGCATAGTTCGGGACCCCCTACCCGAGATCCGCCAGTTTTGACACCGACATTGGTGCTTTCATTGAGATTTCCTCTGTGTCGTCATCTTTAGGCCCGATGACTCCTTCGATCATCAACAACGATGGAGTCTAGGGTGAGACTTTTCTCCCCGGACAGATCTTCGTATTCGGCGGCTTTGCACTGCGGGCCAATTCGCTTGGCCATCTGGAGCAGATCGAAAGCTACGCCCCTGGCCATCAGGTGAGATTTGGAAGTTTGAACTATACGGTTGACGTCTGCGGAGACTCGATCTTCGACAGGTTCGAGCCATAGCCAAGCGCACCACACTGTCACGATGGGCATGATCTAGCTCTACCGCCGGACAGTGCCCTGGAGGCCGCACCAGCGTCCGCTCCGACCCTTAGCTCGGAGCCGACTGCACCGATCGAGGACGGGTGGCTGGACACCGCCTCGGGGGCTGCTATCTCTATGTCGATCGAGCCGAACACCAACCCTGTCCTTTGCAAAGCTCGTGACTCCAAGGTGCCGGACTCCTCTCCGGACTCTGAACCTTCCGCGGCCCCGCCAATCGAATCCGATTGGGCGCCGATCATGGAGTTCACCACCGCGGACATCTTTCAGCACTCGCCCTTTGGCGACATCTTGAATTCACTAAAGTCTCTCTCTTTATAGGGGTGCCACACACCCCCTATGTTTCACCGATGAGGTTCTGGATTATGAATTTCCAGTGGGATTCAAGCCCGTAAACATAGAGGCATACGACGGAACAACAGACCCTAGAGTCTGGATTGAGGATTACATCCTCCACATACACATGGCTAGAGGAGATGACCTCCACGCCATAAAATACTTACCCCTCAAGCTCAAAGGGCCAGCCCGGCATTGGGTCAAAAGCCTCCCCAAAAACACCATTAGAAGTTGGAAGGAGCTCGAGGATGCTTTTTGGGCAAATTTTAAAGGGACCTATGTCCGACCTCCGGATGCAGACGATTTAAGTCACATAACTCAACAACTCAAAGAGTCAGCCCAAAAATTCTGGAACAAATTCCTTACTAAAAAGAACCAAATAGTCGACTGTCCGGACGCTGAAGCCTTAGCAGCTTTCAAACACAACGTCCGAGACGAATGGCTCGCCAGACACCTCGCCCAACAAAAGCCAAGAACAATGGCCGCATTAACAAGCCTCATGACCCGCTTTTGCGCGGGAGAGGATAGCTGGCTGGCAAGATGCAGTACCAGCGACCCAAGTACATCCGAAGTCAGGGATGGAAACGGGAAACCCCGACGCAGCAAGGACCAGCGCCGGACCAAGGGAAACAGCCCGAAGAGCACGACAGTCAATGCCGGATTCAAAAGCTCTCGGCAGAATCATAAAAAACTGGCCCTTAAGGATAACATGGACGAGCTATCTAACTTAAATAAAATCTTGGACAAGATATGCCAAATCCACAGTACTCCCAGGAAGCCTGCAAACCATACCCACAGAGATTTTTGGGTCTTCAAGCAGTCCAGCAAACTCAACGCCGAACACAAGGGGCTCGACACACCAAGCGAGGACGATGACGAACCCCACAAGCAGAGCACCGGAAAACAAAAGAATTTCCCGCAAGAAGTCAAAACAGTAAACTCACTTCATGTGACAAAAGGGAAAAATAGAGCGGCGCCTATAGAGGTACGCGCCATACGGCCTATCCCAGAGGAGTCCCGCCACTGGTTGTTAAAACCAATCACCTTCGACCATCAGGATTACTCTAGAAGTATCCGGAATGCAGGATGGACTGCCTTGATATTAGGTCCGATAATTGACGGACTCCAATTTACACAAGTCTTAATGGACGGCGGCAGTGATCTAAACCTACTATAGAAGGACACAATCCGCAAAATGGGGACAGACCCAACCAAAATTCGCCATAGCAACACTTCCTTTCAAGGGGTAATGCCAGGCCCATATGCCCATTATACGGGCTCTCTACTGCTAGAAGTTGTGTTCGGCTCACCCGACAACTTACGCCGCAAAAAGTTAACCTTCCACCTCGCCCCGTTCACAAGTAGCTACCAAGCACTACTGGAACGCGAAGCTTTCGCCCGCTTTAACGCAATACCACATTATGCATCCCTTACACTTAAAATGCCCGGTCCGCGAGGCTTCATCTCCTTAAAGGGAAATACCGAGTGTTCCTCGAGCACGGAAGATGGTGTGACTGCCTTGACAGCCACACACTAAGCGGTCTTCACCAATCAAAGCACCTAAATAGGTCGTTCAGACCTCGAACACGGCTAGACGAGTCCGGCGTAAACATACAAGGGCTTACCAGCCGCATACCCCTATACAAGGGGCTCCGCGCATGTACAACAAGAGACAATAAAGCTCAATTTTATTCATTTTTTGAATTGTACTTTGTTTATTTAGTATAACGTACATTTTCGCACGATCTTTTTCAACTAAGTTCCCCTCTTTTACAGATGAACACCGTTCTACACCCGTCCTGGATACGGCAAAACGGAGACACAGGCGCAGACGTGCAGTAGGGACCCGTGACAAGGATTCTTTTCAGATTAAGACCCTGCGTAAACCTTTTTACTGTCTCTTGTTGATACACATCCCCTGGTTTCTTGCCATAACCGAGGAGGAGGCTGGCATTTTGGCATGGGCCACGTCAGAATTTTGCGCGTACCTGGACACCAGGGGCTTATTACCAAGGGCGTTGTTCGGCCCGTTTTCATAAAGACCGAATACCTTAGGGAGTGTTCGGCGTCTCGAGTTAGGCCTTATATGCATCAGCTCCGAATCATGTCTTTGGTCAAATGTTGGGTTTGCCCGACTCCTGTGTTTTGCTGCCTTACGTTCCTCTCTATCGGCTAAGGCGGCACCAGGAGAACTACTGCGATTGTGCCCCAGTTCGGCCAGGCGAGCACCTCAGTAGAGAAAGCCGAAAACTGACTGTCATGATATAGCGTGAGACTGGTCAACCACTCAATGACCCGCCGGAATCTATAGGATTCCTCCGCATTGACGAAGGGCCATTTCCCGGTCAGGCACATACGCGCCCCGAATTCGGGTGAGCGCGGTGCCCCTAGGTGCTATTTAGTAGCCCCACTGTCAAACTCCTATGGCTAAGTGAAAGTGATAAAGCATTATAGTCCGGTTGCCTAGTTTTCTGCGCTACCACCTCCTTTATAGGATCAAGATGTTGGATCAAGTGTGAAAATGCGCCTTTTGCAAACACCCCCGCATTATATGCGTGGGGGCTGAAGCCAAAGACTGCCATCTTTCAGGTTATATATACATATAAATTAGCGGCCGCACAGGAGGTATTTTAATTCTTGAAAGGCACAAGTATAAAAAGCTTTTATATTCCATCGATATATTGTTTCACAATAATACATGTTATTCGAACATAATATCCTTCGAGCACTGTGTCTCTATTAATCAAGCGCCCTGCAGAACTTAGTGCTCGACAGGTACTCGGCTTCTGTCCGAATCTTGGGATACAACATCGGTGGCCTTCATCTCTGCCTAGTATGTCTTGACACGGGCAAGAGCCATCCGCGCACCCTCTATGCATGCCGACCTCCTCATTGCATTGATATGCAGCACCACACCAAGGAATTGCTGCACCAAGCCAAAATAACTCTTCGGCTCAGGCCTTTTCGGCCATAAAATACTCACGACATCCTTCATGGCAAGTCCGGATAACCTATTCAGATCCGCCCATTCGGCCAAGCGATCGGTTAATGGAAGTGGGCGCTCTGGATTATGGAACCGCGACCAAAAAACCTTTTCCATTTCGTGATCCTTTTGATCTCGGAAATGTCCGGCCGCGTCCGCGGAACTTTCCGCCAAGTCCAGATAAGCATCCTCCGCACTCCACAGCCGGTCCAACTAAGCATATTTAGGATCCACGAATTTCCTCCGCAACAGAAAGGGCTTTCCAGCCGCGATATCTCCGGCCTGACGCAGCTCCTCCTTCATAGCTCTCATCGCAGAGCGAGCATCCTTGGCGTCGGTAGTGGCCTTCTTCAGGTCCTCTTGCACCGCTCGATCTTCTTTTTCAAGAAGCTTGCAGCGGTCGGCAACATTCTTCAACTTCACGGCCATCTTGGCCATTTCCTTCTTGCTTTCGTAGTGAGCAGCCTGTTTGGCTTTTAGCTCTTCGGCCGCCTTTAAGGTAGCCACATCACTCTTTCTGGCCTGCTCCTTGGCTCGGGAGAGCTCCGCCCGAAGGTTCTCCATGGCAGCGGCACCATCTGCATCAAGCATACATGTTGTAAGGCACGGGCATCAAGCTCCCTTACCAGGTGTCCGCGGAGAAATTGCATACCTTGTGACTCGTCAAGTCGCTTATTGACAAGCGCGATGTCGGCATCCGCCACATCAAGCTGCCGCTTTAGTTCAGCAAATTCATCAGTTCGGCTAGCCACCGGACCCTGTGCCACCTACATAGAAAGGGCGACACATTATACCTGGGATTATGATCCTCGGCGCACTGTCATTTTTGACAACACACCGAGCCTCAGGGGCTACTATCTACACAGGGCGCATTTTATATGCGGAACTGTCAGAAGGTACATCATTTTGCGTGCCTCAAAACCTGTCAGTAAACTTCTGACGGCTTCGTGCAATCCGCTCTCAGCGGATGAAATCCTTTCAATCACCGTACCCATTAACGCACGGTGATCTTCTGAGATAGACGCTCGCCCGAGCAGATTCTTCAGCTCCTCCGACCATACACCTGGTGGTGCCAGACTCGTCTGATGGCCTTTTTCGAAGGCCGGACGCGGAGGGCTTTGAGGGGACATACGACTGCCTTCCGGCCCCGCCGGACTCAAAGAAACCCTCCGCGACGACACCTCAGGGTTGCCCGCCTCTTAAGACGGTACGGCAGGGGGAGGCGTTTCGCTCTCCATCATCTCCGGACGAAGATCCCCCAAAGATGAGCTCTGCTGAGAAGGGCTGAGATCCGAACTACAAGGTAAAATTTTGGTTATCTTCAGCAGAATAGGGCAGGGATATCCTTTATTTTAAAAAACAAACTCCCCTTTTTACTTACGGCTCGGTGGAGGGCTGATCCCCTTGGGGGCACAATGCGGCCGAGGCATCTCTCGGTGCAGGACCCTCTGATGAAGATTTCTTCCCCCGCTTTGAGACCATGGTCTCCGGTCTTCAAACGCGGTCCTCTTCTTCCCTTGGATGGAGGGATTCTCGATCCCTCCTTTCCTGACAGCCTCCTTCACAGAGGCGGTAGCTTCCTTGTTCCCCCCTTCACCTTCTTCCAAAGGCGCAACCTCCAGCATCCTGGTTAACACGGGATCCGGCGTGGTCTTAGGGAGGGGGGCCGAACACCTGATTAACTTTGCTTTCGCTATCCACTCCTGTTCAAGGAACAACTCTTTTAAAGGGCAAGTTCGTGATAAATATGGGATAGCGTGTCCGGGTACAGGGCTACTTACTTGAGTGTCCGGCGATTGTAGCTCAGACCTGCGTCCTCGGTCGAGTCCGGACACATCGCTTGTGATCCGAAGAAAAGCTTGTACATCTTCACGGGCGTCGCGCCCATAAAATGTTGGAGAGCTCGTGGTCCCTCCGGGTTAAATTCCCACAGGCGGAGGGGGCGACGTTTGCAGGGCAGGATGCGACGAATCAACATGACCTGCGCTACTATGACCAGAGTGATCTCTCTCTCTAGGAGGACTTGAATGTGGCCCTGCAACAAGGGCACGTCCTTGGACGACCCCGAGTCAAGTCCTTTATTGACCCATTACGCCAGCCACGGTGGAGGACCCGAGCGAAAGGCAGGTGGCGCCACCCATTTGGTGCCCCTGGGAGCTATGATATAAAACCACTTTTGTTGCCATAGGCTGAGCTCCTCTTGAAAAGAGCCCTCGGGCCATGGAGCATCAGCATTCTTGCTTATAACAGCCCCTCCGCACTCTGCCTGCTGCCCCTTGATCATCTTCGGCTCCACTTTGAAGGTCTTGAGCCACAATTCGAAGTGAGGGGTAATGCGGAGGAAGGCTTCGCATACGACGATGAACGATGAGATGTGGAGGATGGACTCCGGATCCAAGTCATGAAATTCCAACCCATAGTAAAACATGAGCCCCCTCACGAAGGGGTCCGTCTGGAAGCCTAGCCCCCAAAGAAAGTGAGACGCGAACACCACGCTTTCACCAGGCTTGGGAGTGGGAATAACCTGTCCTTGGCAGGCAGCCTATGAAAAATTTCGCCGGTTAGATACCTGGCATCTCCTAGCTTTAGCACGTCTTCTTCCGTAATGGAGGAAGGCATCCACCGGCCTTGCATGTCGGAGCCGGACACCATCGAAGGTTTGAAGCGCCTGAATCTGGAGCTTTGGGTGTTGGAACTCGAGGCGAGGGGTGGATTCGATTGAGATTGAAATAAAGGAATGGAGCCTTGGTCTCTTTATAAAGAGGTTGAATACCAAGAGCCTTCCCCGTGACCGTTCAGGACTCGCCTTCGATAGAGGAGACGCACCAATGGGCACGACTGGGTTACCCGCGCCCATATTAATGAGAATCCCGGAATAAGGGGACACGATCTCTACTTTGACAATACGTGCCAAGGAAACCGCCTCGCTAAACGCGCTGAGGTGGGATAGTAAAATGATTCGAATAAAGGCTTGGCCATGGTGTGATGTCACGCCACGGAATACGTCTGCAGATTAAATTTGTGTAAATATTATTCTCTCTATGGTGGCATGTGGAACTTGCTTTGCAAAGCCGGACACTATCCTTGTGTTCAAAATCTTCTATGAAGTATCCGGAGGAGGAACCCGCCTTGCAATGCCAAAGACAATATGCGCGCCGGACTCGTTGTCATTGAAGCCTGGTTCAGGGGCTACTGAGGGAGTCCTGGATTATGGGGTGTCCGGATAGCCAAACTATCACCTTTGGTCGGACTCCTGGACTATGAAGATACAAGATTGAATACTTCGTCCCGTATCCGGATGGGACTTTCCTTGGCGTGGAAGGCAAGCTTGGTGATACAGATATGTAGATCTCCTACCATTGTAACCGACTCTGTGTAACCCTAACCCTCTTCGGTGCCTATATAAACCGAAGGGTTTTAGTCCGTAGGACGAACAACAATCATACCATAGGCTAGATTCTAGGGTTTAGCCTCTCTGATCTCGTGGTAGATCTACTCTTGTACTACCCATATCATCAATATTAATAATGGAGGAGTAGGGTTTTACCTCCATCGAGAGGGCCCGAACCTGGGTAAAAACATCGTGTCCCTTGTCTCCTGTTACCATCCGCCTAGACCCACAGTTCGGGACCCCCTACCAGAGATCCGCCGGTTTTGACACCGACACCCCTCTTTTCATCGATCTCACAACCGCACACTCCTCCCCCTATCTAGCTAGTAGTTTGGCCTCTCGCACCACCTCCTAGCTCCATTCTCTATGTCTATCCGTCTCGCTGGACCTTATTTTCCTCTAACAAATGGACGTACACCGACCGATCTCTCGCTATACATATAGCTAGCTAGGTCCTTATAACTCGTTTTTACCCACACGTCGATCGATCTACCTCATTAGTTGCGTCTCTCCCTTCCTCCGACAAACAACAATTGATCTACCGATCTAGTTAGGTTTTCTTACCAAACACATGGTTCCCCTTCATCATCCATGGATGCGTCCCGACAGATCTATCACGCACATGCACACACAGAAACACATCCCCACTCTTATTGATAACATTGCAGTTCCACCCTCAGTTTGTCTAGTAGGCCTCTCCCAACATCTCTGAGAAGCAACCCCATCACCCATCTAGCACTCTACCCCTCTCCCTCCCTCTCTCTCTCCTCTCTCTTTGTCCCATCATATTTCCCGTCCTTCAGTTATGTATGGATGTCGACCGATCTCCTGCAAGACATAGCTGGGTCTCTCCTTCTCAACACATATACGAGTCGTTCTACCTCTATAGTTAGGCCTCTGCCTACCCCTCCCCCACCCCCTCCCCCCACACACCGATACATCGAGCGCTCTAGTCATGTCTCCCTGCCACACTCAAACTTGACATGTGCCCTCTAACGTTCCGGTAGGCTAGTCGCGCTATATCTTTGACTTGCACACACACACAATTTTGATGGCTCTCTTCATCGATCTCGCACCCACCCACTTGATCCTCTCTTCGACTCTATCGATAGCTATGACCCCTCCCTCTCTTCTCGTGGATTGCTCGACCCTCTATGTATGATATGGATAGGCCTCCATTTCACACACATTGCATGCAAAATTTTGTTTGAGATGTCATCGACACATATTCCCACAAATAATTCACGAAATCAACCCCCACCCCACTCCCCACCCCCACCCCAAAACAAAAAACACTCATGAACGTGGTTTGTATATCTCACACACACCCACATAGGTGGGGGACATGCACGAAGAGAAGAGGTGCATGCACGGTGCATGTACTCCCGTCTCTTTCCCAACCACACCCGCGCGGGTACACGGTGGAGCTCATTTCTGTACGAAAAAGGCAGCCCACGTGGTAATTTGGCACGTGTACTGGTTGTCCACTTGGTGGAGGGAGGATCGTCTACCACGGGTGAACAAACAAATTGCGACTTGATGCATTATGTTAAATTAAAAAAAGAGGCAAACCATGTGGGGCCTACCTTAGAGGCAAGGCTCTATACACTGGAATACTTTTGATGTGTCCCATCAACTCGCAGAACGAGGAGAAGCTTACTTAGTATGCCGTCTACCCCACCCATGGGCGCGGTGGGTCGCAGGATGAGGTGAAGCTTGCTCCGCCTTACGCCCGCTCCCTCGCCCATGCGCGCGGTGGCTCGCAGGACGAGGAGAAAAAATTACTACTCCCTCCGTTTACTCCTCGTCCCTACTACCTTGGTTATAGAGATTATATCATATTGTTTGGAATATATATGTCCTTTAGTAGATTTCAATATGAACTACTAGTACATACTCCAAACACTAATGTACATAGACGTATTTTAGAGTGTAGATTCACTCATTTTGCTCCGTATGTACTACCTCTGTCCGGGTTTATTGGTCCCCATTGTATTTCGTGCCAAATTTTGACCATAGATTAAACTAAGAAAATGTTCACGCATGTCACCAAACATTATATTTTCAACTATGTTCAAATACGAATCCAATGAGATAATTTTTCTTGACATGCGTTAACATTTTGGTAGTTAAATCTTTAGTCAAAATTTGGCACAAACTATAAAAGGGACCTATAAACCTGGACGGAGGTAGTAGAACTCTCCCTCGCCCCTCGACCCTCGCCCACATGGTGGACGTGCAGCAATTCATTCGGCCTCATATAGCCAGAACGATATATACTGCACTATCATTATTGGTCGACTTCCCAAAGAGGCGAAGAGGCAATCGCAAGGTTAATATTTTGGAGATGCCAAGCGCAAGGTTATAGGAGAACGAGTAGTAGGTGCCGCGTCATTTATAAATAAAGTTTTTTTTCTTCAGTGGCATGTATGCAATATGATAGGTTCATATGGAGAGAAAAGGAAACCGCTCCACTATATACATAGTCAAGACGGGCCAGCCTACACGGGTGCTTGCTGGGGTTGCTCTCTTCACACTCTCTCGCACAAAACGACTGTGGCCACATCTGTAAGATCCCAGCGGATCACGTCCGCTTGGGGAAGGGGTGGATGCTTAGTGTAGATGCGGTGGCTGTCGCCGATGGCGAAAACCCACTGTCGGCACGTCCCGATCAGGGGTCCCCACTGTTCTCTCTCACAAAGCCGGTTAGGTTGCCTTCGTCCCTTGCTCACTGCCGTGATGTTGGCATTTGCCGCCTCCCGCCGCCCTCCTCAAGGTTGAGCTACGTCCCTCAGGTACAACTCCCTTTATAGTCGGCTTGCAGCACTGCTCCAGCTGCCCACATCACTCCCTGTGGATATTTCTCTACTTCTTTGCCCCGCACATACCTAATACCTCTACTGGCTTCTACGTACTGTATTTGTGATGAGTTTATGTCTCGTCAACTAGTCCCAATAATCTTATTCTAATCACGCTTCTTCAATTTCTTTGCCACAGGGATGCTCATCTCGATTTTGGTGAAACCGCACAAAATGATCCGATGGTCAAAAGGTTGCAAACTTCATTTATTAGGAATCTCGAACGTTGCCAGCAAATTGAAGCCTGGTCAGGGTTCACGGTTCAAGGGCTAGGGACTGCATGGATCGTTTTTTTCTTTAGCTGCCTCTGTTCCAAAATAAGTGTCAACTTTAATAGTAGTACAACTTTGTACTAAAGTTTGCACAAAGTTGAGACACTTATTTTGGAACGGAGGGAGTACATATTTGCTATGATCTGTCAATCATTGAGATGCAATAGCATGCATGTTAGTCTCCTTTGTATTTGATGAAATGTTGCAACGGGCAACCTTGGACGCAAGATACATGTAACGGGAGCTGGAAGCTTCATAGCATTGTACAAATTTATCTCGCTGATAAATTAGAGTACGTAGTACTATACTAGTACTTCCTCCATTCCTAAATATAAGTCTTTGTAGAGATTTCACCATGAACCACATGCGGATGTATATAGATGCATTTTAAGTGTAGATTCATTCATTTTGTTCCGTATGTAGTTGTGGGGACCCCGACTCATAAGTCGTGATCACCGAATGCACGTGTACAGTGATCCCAGAGATCAATGCTCACTGAACACACAGAAGCTGAATAACAAGAGGCTTACATCCATACGTACCGCATTACACAAGTAGGACCATTATGGTCAAGTCTTGAGTATAACATTGCAGCGGAAATCTTCGTCGATAACTTGGACCCATGCCATCTGCCTTAACCCTACAGGCATTCTGACTGGGAAGCGTCCTAGCCCGCATGTTCGTCTTCGAAGTATTCTTCATCATATCCTGTTCTTTCATGCCTGGTCAATAAAATAACCAGTGGCAAGCCAATGGGTTCTTTGAATGTACTCGCAAGCAACCCATGTTTTGGTTCAAGATACAACAATGCATGATATAGGTAAATTTTTGTAGAAAGCTAGTTTTGAGTGCAATGACATGTTCAACAACTTGTAAGACATGCATCAAGAGGATTCAAGTAACCATGAGGACATGTTACAGGTATCAACATAAATAGAGTGGGCACCAGCCCATCTCAATCATGTCAAGTCCTTTGACTTGACCCAAGTAGTTATCCAAACACACACACTGGTTTGTAAACTCTGGACATAGTTTAAGCAGCACCGCCCAACCATCCTTGACCGTGGACACAGCTATTCGAATAGTTTTACACTCTGCAGAGGTTGCACACTGTACCCACAAGATCCGGGGAACTTCCATGTCATCCACGACCCGCGATACCTCAAGTACCCAGGGTAAGCACCCGATCACTACCTTTCCCTAGACGACACTAACATGGAGTCCACTCGATTGGTAGTAACCCCCATGCCCAACATTTCACATCTTAAAATGGTGGAGCATCGCTCCCATATTCATCTCATACTGGCACGGGGTACCAACGGTGTGTCCGGTACCCCATAAAAATGTTATTGGCCAACCTACCTGGCACGACCCCGTCCCGAGAGAGAGCACCAACTCTCCCCCGTCACTAATAATGCGGGCTCCAAGCTAGTATCGACCTAGGTAATCAATAATGCCCTTTCCCATATAAGGGTAGAGTGGTTGCGCATGTAAGGTTGGGACAGTCATCAAATCTTAAATCTAATCCGTTTTCGAAAACAACACACTCGCCTCGGTATACCACTTCGTCATCAAGTGGTTACCCATCTCATCATCTCCCTCGGGCATAAGTGGCACCCGACGGGGTTTTCGAAAGAGTCTTTTGAAAATACTTTGTCTCCATCACCATGCATATTCCCGTCCCTTTTTGCGGAGCACTACTTTAGCATCCTATCTACTCCCACCGGCATAACCCTCATAAGAAGGTAGGGTCATGCACAATGCAAGTATCAACGAGGAATTAACGGTGGCAACCCATCAAAGTGGGTACCACCTCATCATGATTCCAGTGCAACAACAATATGGTGCTATATGACATGCATAAAAAGGGTTTCATAGACATGGTCAAAGGGCTGCTTGCCTGTTCCTCAGAGTCTTCAAGTCTTCTGGTCCTTCTCCAGTACACCGTCTACTTCGTCAACTAACATCGGAAACAATCATAATAAGCAACACAACAAGGCAAAAATAAAAGTGCTCTAAAAACATGAGTTGGATTTTTCTAGGATACCTCTGGTCATATGAGGAATGACCAAGGTGATTTCATTGGAAGTGGATCAATGGATATCTCTGAACATTTTGATATGATGGAACCAATGGATTTATGGATTTGCAAGAAGTGTCCAGAAATATATATTTGGAAAATGAGAAAAGGCACCCATTTAACAAATCATGATTTTAGAAGCATCTGGGAGTTGGTTTCACTGGATTTGGAGTTCAAATGAATTCCCTATGAATTTGCAAAGTTGACAAATATGAAGAAATGGCTCATTATATTGTGGGGTACAGAAAGTATTAGTAAAAATGTTCAAAAACTAAGTTTTGAACTTATAACCATCTAGGAATTTGAATCATGGAATTTGGATCAAAAATGGGCTCTCTGTAATTTTCTAAAGTTCATCACAGAAATGGAATAACAAGATTTGATAAATGTTTGTGAGGAAAAAGTTCCTGGAAAAATGTGCAAGTTGCACCATGAGATAGATCATAATTTTATGAGCTACTAGAAATTTGAATCATCAAATTTGATTTGATTTGAATTGTTTATGGATTTTACAATCCTACCAGAAAAAGAGAAAGAAAAGGAATTAGGTTATACCTAAAGCGCACGCTGAGCGCAATATAGTGCCTCTGCGCACTGGGCCGGCCCATTGGCTCGGCCACGCGAGAGTAGGAGGCGACGTCGAAGGCGTACTCCGATACTATGCCTTCTCGCACGGGAGGCGGCTCCGATCTGGACCCGTGCCCACTTAAACGTGGCAGGCCCACCCGTTAGTGGCTCAGGCCCTGCGCCAAGCCGTTGACAGGCGGGGCCCGCTGGGCGTCATGGTGTCATCCTCAACCTCCCGCTCGAAGCAGAGGAGGCGAGGCAGGGGAGACGTCAGCGGCGACTACCGGCGCTACCGGCCACCGTTTCCGGTGATCCACCCACCGGAGTGCTCGGGGAAACGTGCCGCATCCAGGAGGCCACACTACGGGCGCCAGCTTCCTCAGAGAGGAGCGGGCCTTCGCCCACGGCGGAGGATGGCATCCGCCATTGCCGGCTTCGAGCGCAGGGGCGTCCCGGGGAAGAATGGAGGCGATGGGGGGCTTCGTGGTGGTGGTGAGGGAGTACTGGAGTGGGTAGGGAGAAGAGAGAGGGGCCATGGTGCCCAAATCCGAGCGGCGGTCGGCGGCGGCACTCCGGCCATGGAGAGGGCAGGAGAGCACTAGGGGTAGAGGGATGTTGTCTGGGAGGTGCATGG
>NC_041383.1:534253989-534304341 GCF_002162155.2 Triticum dicoccoides | reverse complement strand
GGGCGTGGTGCACCGTGGACGCGGCCTACGGCGCACTCGGGTGAGGTCATGGAGGGGAGAGGAGAGAGTTTTAGGAGGGGGCCGGCAGCTTGCCGTGTCCCAGACGCCGAGGCGGCCTCGTGAGACACGCTGGGAAGGACCGAGGTGGCCGGAGGCGGTTGGCAGGGGGCGGCTACAGTGCGGGAGCGCACTGTAGCGCGCTCCAGAGCACCCATATGGCTGTCCAGGCCATTTTCTATGCTTGTGGGCGCGCCCTTGCATGTCCAGTAGCATTTGGGGGGTGCTAAGGAAGGGATCTTGGCCTTGGATGCTTTGGGTGGCCAGTGGGTGAAGAGAGAGGAAGGAGAAGAGTGGAAATGGGGCTGTCCAGAATAGAAAATTGGTGGTTCCATCCCCTTGATCAATAAGCATTGACTTGAGATGAATGCCAGAGGTAGAGGGAGGTTAGGAGGAGGTGTGGTAAAGAGGAGAACTCATTTGTATTAGTGGAAGAGGCCCAAACACGGTTTTTATTTAAAGTGCAGAAGGTGTTTGCTGCTGGTTTGGGCAAGAAGATGAACTCCTCTTGTCATAAGGCTTGGCAGGGTCATATGGCATGAGAAAATAAGGGGTTTCACCAATATTGAGTTCATTTGGGCAAAGTTGCCAATGCAACTTTTGTAAACCCTAGAAATCAACAGAAATGGACTCTCCAAGATTTAGTCATGAAAATCTGTTCTCCTTGATGCACCACTTGGTGTAGTGTCATCATTTGAGGTTATGAACATGCCCACAAAAGTTGAGATCAAAAGGAGAAAGTTTCCAGTGTAGAGTTGCTCAAATTTGGTTCTGGACAGGGAGGGTTTTGGGGCACTTTGAGCAATATAACATTTTCTCCAACTTGTGCCATTTGGTCTAGATGAATTATTAGACCATTTGAGCATGTTCACAAGGTTTGAGAACATTTGGACATGTTTGGCAATGTAAAGTTGCTCAAACTTCAAAATGAACAGAAATGGTTTTGAGGGGATTTCATGGAGTTATACAATTCTCCATGACATGATACTTGTCAATATCATCAAACATGTCATATGTGACATGATAGAATTTTCTTGGAATTTTTGGAGAATATTTCCTTTGTAAATATTTCAAAAGCTTGAAATATCCAGAAAGGGTTTTTGAGGGATTTGACCAATATTTTGAACATGACCATGTGTTGAAACTCTTATATATGGACAATATATGTCCACTGAGTTTCTCTAGGCTTTTGTCAAATATTTTTGAAACAATAAAATAACTTTTCCCTATTAAAGACCATTTCTGGCCTTAAGAAAAAGCTTTTAAATAAAATAGGAAAATAACTTTTAAAATTATATTTTGTGGTTTCTGGGTATCCTATATCTAATAGGAGTCAAATATATTTTTGGAAAGATTTTTCATACCCCAAATCAAGTACTTGCAGTGCAAACCTCAACTCAAGGGTTTTTGAAAAACTAATTTTTGAAAATACTATTTGGCCAAATTATTTTTGCAAGAAAATTCTATATTGTACTATACACATTGTATGATCATTGGGCAGAAGTTTTGGATCAAGGAGAAGGAGTATAAGAGTTGGAGGATTTATTTTATTTTTAGAGCACTTGCAAACAACAGACAAAAACCAATCAAGGCAAGGTTCAAAACACTCAAAAGTTTTTGTCAAACCACATTTTATCATGATTGTTAGCTTAAGTGTAGTGTCATGAAAATCAGGGTTTGACAGTAGTTCACCTAGTGGAATCTCTACAAAGACTTATCTACTAGTAATAGCTAGCCCCCACTACTAGGAATTCTCTATCCTCTCCTTGAGCCACATCATCAAAATTGATGTAACTTTTAGATGAAGTAAATCAGTCCATAATAGCCATCTAATCTAGACGTTGAGAGGCTCAGCACTAAGCCACATGCAAGCATGCAGAAATACCGTGGCACATGCATGTGAGTGGGTTTTAAATCACATCAACATGTCTGCATGCAAGCATGCACCGGTAGCATGCTTGTAAGTGAGCTTTTAAGTCCCATTAACATGTCAAAAAGAAAAATATAATCCCATTATGCAGTAGGAGTTGGTTGATCTTTTTTCCTTACGTGGGATGATCTAAATGATGATGGGAGTTTATTTAGTTTGGCTACCACATTTGTCATGCGGTTATAGAGTTTTTTTAGTTCTATGAAATCAATAATTTTGCGCAGAGAGATATACCACTGTTCCGCGGCAACGCGCGGGGACTCACCTAGTAATATTTAGGAACGGAGGGAGTATGTAAAGAGTTATGTGTCGGACGATGATAGTGTGAGGTGGGCCATGTAATCACTGAGCCTGCGTGTTTTCACTACTCTTGCACTGCTCCGCTGTAAGAATGGAGAAAATTGTAATCTAGTAGTAGTAGTACCTCCTTTCGCCGAAAGCGTGGGACATCCAGCAGTCCTAGCACCTCAGTAATAAAGACCAATGCATCCTAGCATAGACCCAGCAGTAAGTTGGACGGACGAAGCAACCATCACTCTTGCGCCAGTGAGAGGTCGCGTCCGCTCTGCCCGGGCATGAATGCGGCACCGATTCTTTGGAGCGGCGCTGACCGTTTCGGGCGGGAAGCGCACGCGGGCGATGGAGGGGCTTTGGGTGGGCCAGGCTAGTTAGGAGCGGGCGTGGCAGCTGCCCGCATGTCCCTACCGGACACGCCCGGAAACGAGAGGATGCACCAACTCTCGCGGGTAAAATTGTACACTACACACCATCTCTCTGTAGGAGTAGGTCGATCTGTCGCACTCTCTAACACACACATGCTGTTAAACACACACACGCACACGCACACACCTTGGTCCCGTTGCACCTTCTAACTTGACTTATTACACCTAGACGGAGGGAGTAGTAAGTATACAAGATACGGTGGCACACTGACTTAAGTCGAATACAAGTGCCCAAAATTTGTGTGCATGTTATAATAAGGATTCACTTAAAATAGTACGTGAGCGAACAGAGGGATCAATTGGACAGTGTTCCCGAGCAGTAGCGAGATGTGTGAGGTAAGATACACCGCTGGCGCTTTTAATTTTTCTTATTAATTTGTTTGTTTCACCCTCTGACTAGTGGGACCCAACGTACTATGTGGAGAGAGGTAAGGTGACTAAGGCTGCATTATTTCTACACCACTGTGGATAGTCTTACCACCAAAGCCACATGACACGATTATGATTGAAATCCCAATGACTCCCACACACACAAAAAAACACGGCATGCTTGTCACACGAATGCAGGAATGTATAAAAGGTTATTTTCCTCTCGTTGAACATAACGGGAGGGTTGTGTGGCTAGTCTGTTTGCTCATCAAACTTGAGGTCTCGGGTTCGATAACTACACTTGAGCATAATTTTTGCCAGGAGGATTCTTTGACTGGTCAAAATGTTTTCTAGGGTTTGCACGCTTCACACTCTCTCTCAAGTATATATATACCCGCTGGAGCCTCACCGCTTGTAGTTGCTCTCTTCATGCTCTCTCGGCCTCTCCCGATAGAGCCTCAGCGCTTGTAGTTGCTCTCTTCACACTCTCTCAACCTCTCAAGATCTAAACAATACTTCATTGGCCTCTCTCTCCCCTCACTGCTGCTCCAAGAGCCGGCAGGATCCGTCCGCCGGGAAGGGAAGGAGGCTTAACACTGTCGCCGTCGGCGAGGGAGGGAATCCACTACCGGCGCAGCTGTTCACTTTCCACCCAGCGGTGGCGCGGGAGGGCCTCCGACCACTTCTTCTTCGCCGTCCCGTCACCCACCGAACCACGCCCCAAGAACCTTAAGGTATATTTTACTTACTCCACATGCATTGCTCTAGCTGCATGTATACCATGAATCTAGGACGTGGTTCAAAGAGGAAAGTAGTGGAGGAAAGTAGTGGGAAAAGTTGTAAATAGCATGAATCTAGGACGTGGTTCAAAGAGGAAATGAAGGGGGAAAGTTGTATAGCATGAATCTAGGATGTGGTTCAAAGAGGAAAGGAATGGGGGAAAGTAGTGGGGAAAGTTGTATCGCATAAATCTAGGATGTGGTTCAAAGAGGAAAGGAAGGGGCGAAAGTACTAGTTCAAAAAGGAAAGGAAGGGACAAGGCTGTAGAGTTTGAGCATGACTAGATTTGCTGCGCTCACATAGGAAAAGGTGTCTAAAGATAACAAAACTGGGACCAACACAAATATGCTCCTTGGTTGTTTGTTCTTTGTTGCAACAGACTCTGCATGACCATAGTACATCGGTAGACCCACATGGTGCTGGTGCATCCCCTGTCCCATGCAACTCATTAGCTGTTGTTAATCTAAGGCCCAGTTTGGTGAAAAACTCCCTAGTCCCTACCTGCTTGGTTCCAGGGACTAAACATGGACTAGAGGTTATTAAATGACATGCTAAAAGACCATGTTACCCCTAGTAATGAACTAATAGAAACAAGGTGCAATGCGTTGCAGGGGCAAATGTTGGAAAAAATCCCAAAAATACTCCCTCTGGGTCTTCTTTCTTTAGTCCCAAATGCCCACTTTTAGTCCCTAAAAGTCCCTCCTGTTTGGTTTAGATGGGACTGACACGGAGTTTTTTAGTCCCTACACCAATATGTCCCTGTAAACAAACACCCTCTAATAATGCCGCTGGAAAATTGATGCAATGCCACAGTTAAAAGCAAATTACATGTTTAATGAATTTTATTGTTATTATAATCTCTCTGTTAATATTGATCAATGCCACCGTTTGAGAAATGCTACTTTCTTGCTTTCTTTCCCATTTAGATAAGGTAGATGCTTCTTTTTGTTGGCTTCTGTCTCATCCACCGTTATTGACCACTAATTGTGTCCTTTGCACCTCTGTGTAAACAGGGTTATCTACTTCACCTCGTTGCCATTGTGACCTTTTGTTGCACTACACAAAACACTTTTGTTTTAAGAGTGTTTTGTGCAGTTCAACCAAAATGTCACACCGACAATGTTGCTTGATTGCTTGATCTTAGTGGAACTGCACAAGAGGAGATCTTACTTCCTATCCGTTAAGGAAAATTTGGTTCAGATCTTCTTCTTGTGAGTTGTTTGAATTCCGCATCATGAGAGGTCAGTACTAGCCTTCTTTCACATGATTCTGCAGTGTGCTTTCATATGCTGTGCTACTTGTACGATAATGTTGCTTGATTTTAGTGAACTGCACAAATGGATACAAGACTTCCAATCTGTATGTGCACCGTAATATCCCATTGAGGTAAGATAAGGATATTTCACAACTGCTGGCCTGTATTTTGCCACTTTCATTAGAAAATTAAGTTTAGTACTATACTTGTGCTCCCTAATTGACATGCCAAATCTTACATTAAAGGCGAAGGTTGTCTATTATTGAACCAAGTGATGAAGGGGAAGAACAAGCGGAAGAAAAACAAATTCAACTCCTGGTGCTGTAATGAAGCACTAGAACTGTGATGACACAAGTAATGATATAGTTTTGCATCTTAATTTATTGCTATGGCTGGAACGAGCAATTGTTTTGCCACTGATTTGATGCCATACGTAATTATCTCTACTTGTGCAAACAGGGATCTTCTTTGAAGATACCATATGTTTTAGTGGAACTGCACAAGAAGATGTTGGAAACATTAAACTAATCGAGGAGTATATAGTAAGCATGGTCACCCCCGTAGATAGCAACAGATGGTTCCGGAGAAGTGCTTCATCTGTATGCTTTGCACAATCAGCCTCCTGACAAAGGTTGGTACTCGCCCACTGATTTCATCCATATGATTGAGCTTTGTCATCTCTATTGGTGTTGTGCTACTGTTTAGATACTGTCATGAAAAAGTGGTATTGTCCTTGAGAAGTGCTTCATCTGTGCTGTTTTAAATATTTCCTTTCCTTTTTTTTCGAGCAAACAGGGATGCTAGCATTTAGTAGTCCTCTTGTCTTTGCACAACAGGATCATCTTCCTATAAAATAAGAATATGGAATACATGAAGTGACTAGTTCCGATTATGCCAGGATGAAGAAGCCCTGTCTATCTTCTCATCAGAAGGAGCAGTAGAAGGATGGTTACATTACTCCCCACAAGACCAAACTAACTTCAGCTCAGAAGGACTGAGAAATCTCCTTTTTTTTGCTGTGATGCGCGAGTACAATGTTCTTCTAGGATTCTTTCTGGTGAGCTCCATTTTTCTAAAAGTGTGCTCTACATGGACCATGTATGTGCCTGTTCAAACTGTCAATTCATAGTACAATTTGCTTTATACTAATCACTTTTTTGTATTTGTGCAAACAGGGGTGCTCAGCTTGATTTCAATGGGAACTGCACAAAATGTTCATGAATACATCGAATCATTCATTTCCACCACAAGAAAGGAGGTGCCCATAAGTTCAAGGCATTGCGACATATAAGGGCGAAATCATACAAGCTACGCATGAATTTGGTTGATTTTGGTGGAACTGCACAAAAAGAATAGCTAGTTTATTTAGCACGAGGTGCCATGTCAATGTACAAACTGATGGCAAACCCTGCCCATTCCATAATCGTAGGCATTTGATATTTTGGAATGGGAAAACCTTGTCAAATTTTGCTCATTGATTTTAGCAAGATATGCATTTGATATTTTAGAATGGGACGCCCTTTGCTGTCAGCAGCGTCGATCAATTTTTTCTTTATTCTTTAGTTGTGAAGTAAATATTGCCTCTGACATGTGAGTTGCTGAGATGCATAATCATCAATTGTTTTGAATGTTCTCTATGAATTGCCAGGCCTGTGTGTTTGATTGCAATGTACAGAAACACTAAAATGGTGCTCAAACTCTTTGTACTTCTTCTGTTCCTTTTTACTTCGCACATTGTAAAAGTGCATACTTTTTTGTATAAGATTGGTCAAAGTAGAGATACTTTGACTGCAGACAAAACTTGTATGCAGACTAGAAAGGACCGGAGGGAGTACATGTGAAACTGTTGCAAACGAGGTGATCACCCTGGGAATAATGCTAGTACGTATTGTTTTGCATGTTCATCCAATGCCAGTGATACAGAAATTCGAACTAATCGAAATAAATTCATTCATACACGGTCGGGTTTCATATAAACATGTCGGATTTCATTACATTTCATACATTCTTCAACTAAAAAGGGGTGCGCTGGAGGTATAATTAATTAACCGAAGCTACCCACTTGTGTCCCGCTGAGCCGAACAGAAGCTTCAGTGACTTAACTGCAGGTGCAGTTGCGTAACTGACATGTGGCCTGTTGGGCCAACGTGTCAGTCAGCCAACTGCACCAGCAGTTAAGTAGAAGCAGCGTTCTTCTCCAGTGCAACTCTCCGACCCCACGTCGCTGCCAGGAAGCTAACCGGCCGTCAATGGTCAACCCGCCTAGCTTGGCTTCAACCGCAGGGTAGCAGCGGTGGCCTTACTTGGACCCGAGCGGCGGCGACCTACCATGTTGTACTCTTCCTCGTTTTCTGTGTGGAGCAGCCTCGTTGGCAGCGGGGCGGGGCCTCGGCGGAGCCGGCGATGTCCTCTGTCTCGTTGCCGGCGGGCGGCGCCTCAGCGGAGAGGTGGAAATCCTCCCCCACGTTGCCGGCAGGGTGGGGCCTCGGCTGAGCCGGCGATGTCCTCTGCCTCGTTGTTGGCGGGGCGGGGCCTTGGTAGAGCCGGTGGTGTCCTCTGCCTCGTTGTTGGTGCCGCGGGGCCTCAATGGAGCAGGGCCTCGTCGATGCCAGCGGAGCAGGGACTCGTCGGAGCCGGCATTGTCCTCGGCCTCGTCCTCGATCTCACCAAACAGCGCCTCGCCCACTTCATCGCCCTCTTTGCTAGCCTCTTTGTAGGCGGCCATAGTCTCTGCCACCCGCATGCGGTACCGCCAGCGCTTGAGGCGGCCCTTGCGGGCAGAGCGGTACGAGTCGAGCAGTGCCTCCTGCTCCGCCCGCTCCGCGGCGATCTGCTCCTCCGCTTGCAGGTGCTCCTGGAGGAGATGGTGGTTGTAGGCGGCGTCGGCCTGCGGCTCCCGGAACTGCTCCTCACGCATCTGCCTCACCCTGTCCATATATTCGGCACGGGCCTCGCCAATGGTCATGGTGCAATGCACCGGCGAGGATGGCGCGGAGGAGGGGGGTTGGCGCCGGATCGTCGACTACCATGTTCTCCATTGGGATGTCGTCGTCCTCCGGCTGCCTGCCGGCCAGCCGGTCGGCAGCAATGACTGCCATCTCCTTGTGGTCCGTCGTCCGCCCGTCCTGAAGAGCGCTGGAGCGCGAGGAAGCCATAGTGGGCAGTAGTGGTGTGGACAGGAGAAAGGGAACGGATGTGGATGACTGCGGCTATGGCCGGCGCAGCAGTTTATATAGCAATTGTGGGCGGGCGAAGGGACAGACGTGTGGCACCGGAGTAGCCGTCTCGGCAACCGCATATCATTAATGTGTGCGGCAGATGGACAGACGGATGGCACTTGTGTCGTTTGAAGGCGGAGCAATCGCCTGCACCGGGAAGCGGGGTGGCCGGTGCTGACTGTTTCGGGCGGAAAGAGCACGCGGGCGAGGAGATGACTTTAGTTAGTGAGGATGACAATGGGGACCCACCAGGTCCATAGCCTCACGTATGCAAGTGCCTCCTTATTTTATATATATATATAACTATAATTTATTTTGCTTCCTCCTGGTTTCCTGACATCACGGTCCCACACCATTGTCAACCTATGTACTCCCTCCTTTCCGATTTATAGGGCTTATCTCAAAATTTTAGTTTTTCCATTTTATAAGGCTCAATTTGGTTGTTTTCCATCACATGTTCAGATTCCAAGGTGCATTAAATTATTGCATGCAAGTATTAAGAGAAAATTGACCAATGCATGTACTTTATGCATGCATGCATTGCAATTAATGCATTGATAAACATAATTTTTTGAGGATAACAAGAGCATTAATTAGGTGCTTTTGCAAAACTACAAAAAGTATCCACCACTCGCCATCTACCTTGATTGGTGAGATTTTTGAATTGAGCATTATAAACCGGAAAGGAGGGAGTAGTCAATAAACAAGAGAATTGCACAAGAAGCGGCCGACAGCTGGGACCAAGCAGCTCGAGCAGTATTTGTGTTTTTGAGGTGTGAGCACTGCAGAGTTTTTTGATCTTTACCCCAGATATTAATTTTTCTCCTCTGAACAACAATGAAAACATCGCTGCAGGTATTAACTGGGCAGGCTGTGGCCCGTCTAGCCCAGGCCAGATATTAATTTTTTTCAAGCTGAAAATGGCTAGCCCAGCTATACTTTTTTTTAGGAATACCCAGGCAAGGTCAAGTTGTTATTCTCCGCCCCGCTGGGCTGTAAATCTTTCCTAGGAGGGATGCATTAGGCTTAACAAGAAAATGGGCTTTAAGAAATAATAAATGGGATGTAATTATAAAAACTGGGTAGTAGCTATAAAAAAATGCACCAAACAGTGATTACTTTATAAAATATTATTTTTGGATATTGAAAATTTTAATTTCATTAATTGTTGCGAGTGCAATGTTTCGTTGGATTTTTACGTAATACTCCCTCCGTCCCACAATGTAAGACATTTTTTGACATTAGTGTAGTGTCAAAAAACGTCTTGCATTATGGGACGGAGGGAGTATAAATTTATATTGAAATTGTATTTAATCTGACTAGAAATTTTGGGATAAAAATATTCGGATCCCATCAAAATGTGGGAAATTTTATTGAATTCTGTTTTGAACGGTTGGTTGAAATGGGTTGTACTTTTAACAAACTGTAAATGGGCTGTAGTAAATTCCATTAGAATTCAAAAATGGGCTACACATTCTTACAAATCTCAAATGGGCTATAAGTTCTCTGCCACACACTTCTGGCCTTACTAAGTTGACGCGTCCCCTAAAAAAACAGAGTTGACGCGTATGCAAGGCTATGTCAACTTATAGTCAACACACGGTTCCTGCAGCAGTGGCCGTTGGATGTCCATCCAACGGATGCCGTGCTTCTTCTTCAATCTCGGATATTCTAGCTTCACCCGCCAAAAAAATGATTCCTCCCCCTGACATCTGGGGCGCACCGTTTCAGAAGCTGACCTATGGGCCTACTAAGTTGACATACCAAGGGCATTGTCAACTTAGTCAATATAAATGATTCTAGCTGTAGTGACCGTATGATGTCCATCCAACGGCCGTCATGCTTCTTCAACCTCTAGTCTTCTTGCTCCAGCCGCCCAAAGCAGCGCCGGTCGTGCCACCTGCTCCCGCCTCCCGTGGCCGGCTGTGCTGCCGCGGAGGCCTCACCGCCCCCTACTACTCCCACCGCTGGCCAGGCCATCCCTCCACTCACCCACACCCCCTGTTATTCTGCGGCGACGGCAGTGCAGCCGAACCAGTGAACCCTCATACTCCTCTCCGCGTGTGCATCCACTGCCGCGTCTTCCCCGGCTCCGCGTCATCCCCTTCCTAGGCCTCACGGTCGTCCACCGCCGTGGTGCTCTCGGCGCGGCATGGTCAACATGGTCAAGGAACGACTTCCATCGGACGTGGACTGTACATGGAGAGGCTGACAGCTGGGTCCACGGCAGCCGCAAGGAAGTGCCTCCTTATTACGCGCAAAATAATTAGTCCACCACCTGACAGTGGGGACCCACCGGACGGGCCACCGTATTTCGTGAAAAAATAATTTGCCCCCTGACTGCTGGGACCCACGAGCTACATATTCGCACGCAAGGAAGTGCGTCCGAAAAAAACGATTCTCCCCCCTGACTTCTAGGACCCACCAGCTACATCTTCGCACGCAAGGAAGTGCGTCCGAAAAAACGATTTGCCCCCCGACTGCTGGGACCCACCAGCTACACCTTCGCACGCAAGGAAGTGCATCCGGGCAAAAAAAAACAATTTGCCCCCCTGACTGATGGGACCTAGCAGCTACACCTTCGCACACAAGGAAGTGCGTTCGGGCAAAAAAAAACCAAAACGATTCGTCCCCTGACTGCTGGGATCCACCAGCTACATCTTCGCATGCAATGAAGTGCTTGACAGTCGGGACCCACCTGGTTGAAGCGTACGTAGCATTGTCATCCTGGTCGCGAACGTGTACGTACATACTAGTCGATGTAGAGGCGCGCATGTGTCGTAGTAGAGGCGCGCACGTAGCATGTACACGTACGTACAACGGCCAGGGTGCAAGAAAGAAAATACAACCACATATGTGTACATACGGGCGGGGTCTCGAACGGCTACTCGCGCATACGTACGGCGAGGGCTCGTGTTCATGGGGAGGCAACGGAATGCGTCGTGTTCATGGGGAGGCAACGGAATGCGTCATGTTCATCGGGAGGCAACGGAACGCGTGGGAGCCAACCGGCTGGGTTGGAACGGAATGCGTGGTCATGTTCATCGGGAGGGCTTGGACGGAACAGGCGATGGAAACGAGGCCTGGCATACCGCAAAATAGAGGAAACCGACCTCCTACGGTCGAAACGGGGGTCCTGTTGATCGGGAGGGGTGTGGCGTATCGCAAAACGGAGGAAACAGACCTCCTATGGTCGAAACGGGGGTTCTCTTGATCAGGAGGGGTGTGGCGTACCGCAAAACGGACGAAAGGGACCTCCTACGGTCGAAACGGGGGTCCTGTTCATCGGAAGGGGTGTGGCGTACCGCAAAACGGACGAAACGGACCTCCTATGGTTGAAACAGGGGTCCTGTTCATCGAGAGGGGTGTGGCGTACCACAAAATGGGACTCCACGAGATACTGTTCATCTCCATCGTCGACCTCCTCCAGCCTCCACGGTTTACCGTCGACCTCCTCCAGCCTCCACGGGCTCCTGTTCATCCAGCCTCCACCGCGTGCTACTCCACCTGCTACTGTTCAACCACCCCTCCACGGGCACCCCTCCACCGTCTACTGTTCATCCAGCCCTCCACACCATGGGGTCCTATTCAACCACCCCTCCACGGCCACCCCTCCACCATTTACTGTTCATCCAGCCCTCCACACCATGGGGTCCTGTTCATCCAAAGGCAACGCCATCACCCACTGTTCATCCAAACCCCCCCGCAACACTCACTGTTCATCCAATCGACCGGCTTCAGTTAGCAGCAGTAGCGAAGGAATCGCTCGATCGGGTTCAGTTAACAGCCATCGATCGATCGCTCGGGTTCAGTAACGCATAGCCTGCAGTGCAATCGCTCGGGTTCAGTTAGAGCCCAACGCCTTGCTCGGGTTCAGTTAGAGCCAACGCCTCACACGTGTATGAGAGAAACGCGCATCGCTCGGCCCCCGAGCTCCCACCGTAACTGGCAACTCCCTGAAATTTTCCTCCCCCTTGCTTCTACCATGGTTTTTCCGTCATGGACAGCCCAAAGAATGTCATGCAGCTGCATCTCCGGCCCGCCCAGGACGAAAAGCCTATTTTCTGTCATGATTTTTTGTCATAGAAGTAGGAGCCCACCACATCTATGATGATATCGGGTTTTGTCACAATTATCATCATAGAAGTGTCATATGTATGACAGAAAAAGAAATTCGTTTGGCCCAAAATGTCACGGATGTGTCTTTTTCTTGTAGTGGTGGTGCCACACGCCTTGGCTCGACGATGACGCCCTGCGTCGGAGGTGGTGGAGGAGCCCCGTGAGCCACGTCGACCGCGACAGGCGGCTGCTGAGGCAGTGAGCGGGCTGGTGTAGTGGAGCCCCCAGCCGCGCTGACGAGCTCAGCGATCTGCTCGAGCCATTCCTCATAGAAGTTGTCGACCGGGTGGTAGCGAAGGAGCTCTCGTGCCTTGAGCAGAGCGGCCTGCGTGCTCGCCGGGCCGTGACACGCGTGGGAGGATGAAGCTGCCGGGGTCAGTGACGGAGTGGCGGTGCACCCGTCGCGGCACACTGAAGGGTGCAGCAAAGAAGCTTGCTGCTCATGGCCGGCAGGGCCCATGGCGGCGTTGGCCACCGAAGACGGATCACAACGAGCACAACCATCTCCCGCCAAAGCCGTCTGAGCAAGGCGAGCAGCGACTGCGGCCTGGTGCTCGGCGCGAGCTTGGCGTGTGAGGGAGTCCTGGATTAGGGGGTGTCCGGATGGCCGGACTATGACCTTGGCCGGACTCCTGGACTATGAAGATACAAGATTGAAGACTTCGTCCCGTGTCCGGATGGGACTTTCCTTGGCGTGGAAGGCAAGCTTGGCGATACGGATATGTAGATCTCCTACCATTGTAACTGACTCTGTGTAACCCTAACCCTCTTCGGTGCCTATATAAACCGGAGGGTTTTAGTCCGTGGAACGAACAACAATAATACCATAGGCTAGCTTCTAGGGTTTAGCCTCTCTGATCTCATGGTAGATCTACTCTTGTACTACCCATATCATCAATATCAATCAAGCAGGAGTAGGGTTTTACCTCCATTGAGAGGCCCCAACGTGGGTAAAAACATCGTGTCCCTTGTCTCCTGTTACCATCCGCCTAGACGCACAGTTCGGGACTCCCTACCTGAGATCCACCGGTTTTGACACCGACGTTGGTGCTTTCATTGAGAGTTCCTTTGTGTCGTCATCTTTAGGCCCGATGGCTCCTCCGATCATCAACAGCGATGCGGTCCAGGGTGAGACTTTTCTCCCCGGACAGATCTTCGTATTCGGCAGATTTGCACTGCGGGCCAATTCGCTTGGCCATCTGGAGCAGATTGAAAGCTACGCCCCTGGCCATCAGGTCAGATTTGGAACTTTGAACAATACGACTGATGTCTGCGGAGACTTGATCTTCGACGGGTTCAAGCCACAGCCAAGCGCGCCGCACTGTCACGATGGGCATGATCTAGCTCTGCCACCGGACAGTGCCCTGGAGGCCGCACAAGTGTCCGCTCCGACCCTTAGCTCGGAGCCGACTGCGCCAATCAAGGACGGGTGGCTGGACACCGCCTTGGGGGCTGCTATCTCTACGGCGATTGAGCCGAACACCAACCCTGTCCTTTGCGAAGCTCGTGACTCCAAGGTGCCGGACTCCTCTCCGGACTCCGAACCTTCCATGCCCCTGCCAATCGAATCCGACTAGGTGCCGATCATGGAGTTCACTACCGCGGACATCTTTCAGCACTCGCCCTTTGGCGACATCCTGAATTCGCTAAAGTCTCTCTCTTTATCAGGAGAGCCCTGGCCAGATTATGGTCAGGAAGGTTGGGATGCGGACGACGAAGAAATTCAAAGCCCACCCACCACCCACTTTGTAGCCAATGTCGATGATTTAACCGACATGCTCGACTTCGACTGCGAAGACATCGACGGTATGGACGACGATGCAGGAGACGACCAAGAACCAGCGCCTACACGGCACTGGAAGGCCACCTCATCATACGACATATACATGGTGGACATCCCAAAGATGGGAATGGCGATGGAACAACGGAGGATGACCCCTCCAAGAAACAACCTAAGCGCCAGCGTCAGCGGTGCCGCTCTAAATCCCGCCACAGCAAAAACGGTGATTCCGGCACGGGAGACAATAACACCTTGGAAAGTGCCGAAGACAACCCCCTCCAGCAGGATTCAGCGCAGGAGGATGGAGAAGCCAGCCCTCATGAGAGAGCGGCAGACAGAGAGGTAGAGGACGATAATTACATGCCTCCCTCCGAAGACGAGGCAAGCCTCGACGATGGCAAATTTGTCATGCCCGAGGATCCTGTCGAACAGGAGCATTTCAAATGCAGGCTTATTGCCACGACAAGCAGCCTCAAGAAAAAGCAGCAACAACTTAGAGCTGACCAAGACTTGCTAGCTGACAGATGGACTGAAGTCCTTGCGGCCGAAGAGTATGAACTCGAACGCCCCTCCAAGATCTACCCAAAACGCAGGCTGCTACCCCGATTAGAGGAGGAAGCATCCAAACCTACATCACCAGCGCATGATGCGGCCGACCGGCCACCTCGTGGCCGCGACAAAGAGGCCTCTTGGCCCTCCACTCAAGCCGCACCCCAGCGTCACTCAAAAAGTACCAAGGCACGGGGAAATGCGCCAGACCTGCGAGATATATTGGAGGACAAGGCAAGTCAAACAAGATCGATCGACGGATCGTGTGGGCGCCTCACTACACGTGACGATAACAGTCATGCCGGAACCAGCAAATCCGGCTGAGCCGAACACAACAGACAAAGCTCATTTGAGCTACGTCGTGATATAGCCTAGTACAGGGGCACCGCACACCCACTATGCTTCACAGATGAAGTAATGGATCATCAAATCCCCGAGGGTTTCAAACCCGTAAACATCGAATCATACGATGGCACAACAGATCCTGCGGTATGGATCGATGACTACCTCCTTATATCCACATGGCCCGCGGTGATGATCTACACGCCATCAAATACCTCCTACTCAAGCTTAAAGGACCAGCTCGGCATTGGCTTAATAGCATGCCAGCGGAGTCAATTGGTTGTTGGGAAGACCTGGAAGCCGCATTCCTTGACAACTTCCAGGGCACCTATGTGCGACCACCAGACGCCGATGACCTAAGGCACATAATTCAGCAGCCAGAGGAATCGGCCAGACAATTCTGGACACGGTTCCTAACCAAGAAAAATCAAATCGTCGACTGTCCAGATGCAGAGGCCCTTGCAGCCTTCAAACATAACATCCGCGACGAGTGGCTTGCCCGGCACCTAGGACAGGAAAAGCCGAAATCCATGGAAGCCCTCACAACACTCATGACCCTCTTTTGCGTAGGACAGGACAGCTGGCTAGCTCGTAGTAACAACATGACCAAGAGCCCTGGTAATTCGGATACCAAGGACAGCAACGGCAGGTCGCGTCGCAACAAGCACAAGTGCCGCATTAACGGCGATAATGCTGAAGATACGGCAGTCAATGCCGGATTCAGAGGCTCTAAACCCGGTCAGCGGAAAAAGCCATTCAAAAGAAATACTCCGGGCCCGTCCAATTTGGACCGAATACTCGACCGCTCGTGCCAGATACATGGCACCCCCGAAAAACCAGCCAACCGCACCAACAGGGATTGTTGGGTGTTCAAGCAGGCAGGCAAGTTAAATGCCAAAAACAATGACAAGGGGCTGCATAGCGATGACGAGGAGGAGCCGCGGCCGCCGAACAATAGAGGAAAGAAGGGCTTCCCCCTACAAGTGCGAACGGTGAACATGATATACACAACCCACATTCCCAAAAGAGAGCGGAAGCGTGCACTAAGGGACGTATATGCGATGGAGCCAGTCGCCCCAAAGTTCAATCCGTGGTCCTCCTGTCCGATCACTTTTGATCGAAGGGACCACCCCACTAGCATCCGCCATGGAGGATTCGCTGCATTGGTTCTAGACCCAATCATTGACGGATTTCACCTCACTAGAGTCCTGATGGACGGCGGCAGCAGCCTAAACCTGCTTTATCAGGATACAGTGCGCAAAATGGGCATAGACCCCTCAAAGATTAAACCCACAAAGATGACCTTTAATGGCGTCATACTAGGTGTAGAGGCCAACTGTACAGGCTTAGTTACACTTGAAGTGGTCTTCGGATCCCCGGGTAACTTCTGAAGCGAGGAGTTAATCTTCGACATAGTCCCGTTCCGCAGCGGCTATCATGCACTGCTTGGATGAACCGCATTTGCAAAGTTCAATGCAGTGCCGCACTATGCATGCCTCAAGCTCAAGATGCCAGGCCCTCGAGGAGTCAGTACGGTCAACGGAAACACCGAACGCTCTCTTAGAACGGAGGAGCATACGGCGGCCCTCGCGGCGGAAGTACAAAGCAACCTCTCAAGGCAATCCTTGAGTCTAGCTATTAAACGTCCAGACACCGTCAAGCGCACCCAGAGTAACCTACAACAAGACCTCCTGGCACGTCCCGAGCACGCGTAGCAATGCGGTCCCAACCCCAGCCCTCGCGAAATTGCGAAACCGGTACTACACGTACATAATTACGCTCTGGAAATACCATGGGCATAGGGGGAGGGGCCCGAGCACGGCAGAATGTGGCTCAACCGCACCAAGGGCTGCCGATTGTGTCATTCTTTTTTTCTCTTACTTTCAGGACTCCTTTCTCAAGAAGCCCTGCCCGGCAGTAGAATCGCCGAACATACGATGCAACAGCCAGGGAAGCAGAAAGCTACGTCGAGTGTCCAGGTGGTCTCTATAACGAGCAGTATACTTGTTTCACATATTATCCCGCAGCTCGCCCCTGGAGGGGGACATGTCAAATAGTCCCTTCCATTGCTTATCGCACTATTTGTATCGTTCTGCTTTTACCGCAGCCTTTTTAAATAAACAATACATAGCTTCTGCCTATTATTGCATTCCGTTTTTTATCTATATATGTTCACTTATGACATGTTGCACCCGTAGACTTTGGTACGGCCAAATACACCAGGGGCTTAAGTACCCCAAAATATGGTGTGATAAGTCCGAACACTTTCACAAGTTCGGCACCCCGAACTTATAGCATTATATGCATCGGCTCCGAATCATGTCTTGGGTCAATAGTTGGGTTTGCCCGGCTCCCATGTTTTGGTACCTTACGTTCCGTTATATCGGCTAAGGTAGCGCTGGGAGAACCACTGCGATTGTGCCCCGCTAGAGCTGGGTTAAGCACCTCAGTGGAGAAAGCTAAAACTGACTGTCAAGATAGGGCAAGAGCCGGTCGCTGTTCGAGAGGTTTTCGAGTCCCTAAAGACTTATGCCGCTTAGAGCGAGGAGTCAGATTTGTCCGGCCCAGGCGTGGGTAGCGCCCCGAACTCGGTCCTCCGAATACCAGGGGCTTCACCGAAATTTAAAATTATAGAATTCTTTGGCTAAGTGAGAGTGTTCAAACATTATAGTCTGGTTGCCTCGTTTGTTGTGTTGAGCGCCTCCTTCGAAGGACCCAAGAATGGGAAAAAGAGCGCTCAAGTTTATCCCGAACACCCCAGCACTCATGGCATGGGGGCAGAAGCCGACGACTCGCCATCTCTCAAATTTAATAAACGGCCGCACAGAAGGTAATATTTTAAATTCACAAGCGTTCCTTAGCGCATATGAACAAGTTTCAGCGTACAGGATAACAAATGCGAGTTTACTCAAAAATTACATCTTTGGAGCATTCACCCGCTATAAGGCGGGCACCCTTCAGGACGCCCTCATAATACATCTCGGGCTTGCGATACTCCTTGCCCGGCGGTGGTCTGTCCGTCACAAGATTCTCAGCGTCCATCTTGCCCCAGTGCACTTTAGCACGGGCAAGGGCCCTACGGGCACCTTCGATGCAGACGGAGCGCTTGACGACGTCAATCCATGGACAGGCTTCCACCAGCCGCCTCACCAACCCGAAGTAGCTCCCAGGCATGGCTTCCTTAGGCCACATCCAAACTATGAGGCCCTTCATGGTCTGTTCGGCCACCTTATGGAGCTCGACCAGCTGCTTTAGCTGGTCGCTCAAGGGCACCGGGTGACCGGCCTCAGCATACTGATACCAGAACACCTTCTCCGTCAAACTCCCCTCCTCGGCTCGGTAGAACACAGCAGCATCGGACACACTACGGGGCAGATCTACGAATGCTCCTGGAGAGCTTCGGATTCGGGTAAGTAAAAGATAGTTCACTTTCACGTGCTTGCTTTGCATAAAGAATGCCTTACCTGCCGCTATCTTCTTCAATGCCTCAATTTCCTAGAGGGCTTTTTGGGCTTCGGCCTTAGCGGCTTTTGTGCTCTCAAGGGATGAGGCGAGCTCAGACTCTCGAGTCTTTGAGTCACGCTCCAAACTCTCGTGTTTTTTCACGAGAGCCTGGAGCTCTTGCCGTACATCCGCCACCCGCACCTCCTGCTTCTCTCACTCGGTGTGCTCCGCGGCTGCATTGCTTTCGGCCCTGGACACTGCTTCCTTCAGGGTCGCCACCTCGTTCGTGGCCCCTGTAATACTCACGTTATTCCTGTCATTTTTGGCAACCACATCTTTTATATACTTCCATATGGTATTACTTACATTCCCTGTCCTCGAGATGCTTTTTGGCAAGGCCGAGCTCGTTCTCGGACCGCTCGAGGCTCTGCTTCAATGCATTGACCTCCGTAGTCAGTGCGGCATAGGTCAGCAGCGCAACCTGCATTCCCATATTGACATACCTATGTTAGACTCCTGCGTACATCTTTTAGATCCTCAGTTCGTCTTTTCTTTCCGCACACAAAACTGAGCATCAGGGGCTACTGTCTATGTGGTAACATTTTTACATATCTTAAATACTTACCTCAAAGGCTGTTAGAAGGCTGGCACAGGCTTCAGTCAGCCCACTTTTGGCAGACTGAACTTTCTGGATCACCACACTCATAACAGTGCGGTGCTCCTCGTCGATGGAGGCGCCGTTAAGCGCCTCCAGCAAATTATCCGGTGCCTCCGGTTGGACGGAGGTCACCGGTGTCGCAGTCTTGCCCTTCTTACCAAGGGGCCGCCTGTCGGACTCCAGAACCACTGAAGGTTCCAGTGCGGAGTCCGGCCCAGGGCCGGACTTAGAGCCCTTTGGGGTTTTATCCCCCTTGCGCCTGGAATCCAGGAGGTTGCCTTGCGGCGCCTCCTGGACCACCTCCTCCTGGCTGGGCCCCTTTTGGGACCCCCACATCAGCGTCATCCGCAGTGCGGGGAGAGGAGGCAGCCGGAAGCGAGGTGCTATTCACGTCCGACGAATCCAGGGAGCCGCTCGTCGAAGCGTCGAGCCCGTCCTTGGGCGGGCTGCAGGGTTATATTTAGCGTTAGGGGATTCTGTGCGACAAATGAAATGCCATGAGTTATTCTGGTATCCGGACACTTACGATTTCGCCAGGGGCTTAGCCCTCGGTGGCCACTCCTGCTCGCCGTCATCGGTGTTGGTGGAGTAGTCCGGAGGGAGGGTCCTTCCCTTCTTGGACCCTCCGGCCTCCCCAGTTGTGGCGGCCTTCCTTTTCTTCTCTCCCCCCGCTGAGGGAGAGGCCTCTTTTTCCTCCTCCTCGTCTTCGCGGGAGGAGTCCGCCTCGGAGTCATCGGACGATGAGTCCGACAACACCTGGCGCCGGGAACTCCTTCGAGTTCCCATGGCCTTCTTCTCCGGCACCACGTGAGGTTCCGGAACCAGCAGCCCTGTCAATCGGGTGTCCGCTGGGTCTTCTAGCAAGGGAGCCGGACAGTCAATCTGCCCGGAAGTCTTCTGCCAGTCCTGTCAAAGGCAAGGGAGTTTAGATCCCGCATAGAGTCAAACTATGGAAAACAAGAGTCTCGTAAAGGGTAAAGTAGCTTACCTCGCTGGCTTGATGCTGCGAGCTGAATCTGCGGTCTTCGGTAGCGGATCCGGGGAGCCTCGGCGCCCTTGAACAGCACCTTCCAGGCATCTTCGTATGTAGTGTCGAAGAGCCTGCTCAAGGTTTGGTGTTGTGCCGGATCAAACTCCCACAAGCTGAAGGCCCGTTGTTGGCACGGGAGGATCCGACAGATGAGCATGACCTGGACTACGTTGACAAGCTTGAGGTTCTTGTTCACCAGGGTTTGGACGCAGGTTTGAAGTCCGGTCAGCTCTTCAGAATTACCCCACGTCAAGCCCGTCTCTTTCCAGGAGGTGAGCCATGTAGGGAAGCCAGATCGGAATTCGGGGGCTGCTGCCCATTTAGGGTCGCGCGGCTCGGTGATGTAGAACCACCCCAATTGCCACCCCTTGATGGTTTCCACAAAGGAGCCCCTGAGCCATGTGACATTGGGCATCTTGCCCACCATGGCACCTCCGCACTCCGCTTGGCGGCCGCCCACTACCTTCGTCTTGACATTAAAGGTCTTCAGCCATAAGCCGAAGTGGGGCTGGATGCAGAGGAAGGCCTCGCACACGACGATGAACGCCGAGATGTTGAGGATGAAATTCGGGGCCAGATCGTGGAAATCCAGGCCGTAGTAGAACATGAGCCCCCGGACAAATGGGTGAAGTGGAAAACCTAGTCCGCGGAGGAAATGGGTGAGGAACACCACCCTCTCATGGGGCCTGGGGGTGGGGATGAGCTGCCCCTTTTGGGGGAGCCGATGCGCGATATCGTTGGACAAGTATCCGGCCTTCCACAACTTTTTGATGTGCCCATCCGTGATGGAGGAGGCCATCCACTTGCCTCCCGCTCCGGACATGGCTGGAAAAGGTTGAGGTGGGATGTGCGGACTTGGGCGCTGGAGCTCGAGTGCGTGGAAATGGATGAGCAAAGGAGGAAGAAGGCATAGGTAAAAAGGTGGATCCATATCCTCTTATACGGGCGGACAAAGCTATGCGTCCCCACCAGCCTGGTAAAACTCGCTTATCTCCCAAGCGTCGTAATCAATGGTGCGGTTGGGTTACCCATGCCCGTATTGATGAGAATCCCGGAATAAGGGGACATGATCTCTGCTTTGACAAGACGTGCCGAGGAAACCGCCTCACTAAACGATTCGAATGAAGGCTTGGCCGTGGCATGATGTCATGCTGCGGAATACGTCAGCAAATTAGATTTTTCCAAATGTTATTCTCTCTATGGTGGTATGTGGAACTTATTTTGCAAAGCCAGACACTATCCTTGTGTTCAACATCTTCTATGAAGTATTCGGAGGAGGAACCCGCATTGCAATGCCGAAGACAATATGCGCGCCGGACTCGTCGTCGTTGAAGCCTGGTTCAGGGGCTACTGAGGGAGTCCTGGATTAGAGGGTGTCCGGATGGCCGTACTATGACCTTTGGCCGGACTCCTAGACTATGAAGATACAAGATTGAAGACTTTGTCCCGTGTCTGGATGGGACTTTCCTTGGTGTGGAAGGCAAGCTTGGCGATATGGATATGTAGATCTCCTACCATTGTAACCGACTCTGTGTAACCCTAACCCTCTTCGGTGCCTATATAAACCAGAGGGTTTTAGTCCGTAGGACGAACAACAACCATACCATAGGCTAGCTTCTAGGGTTTTATCCTCTCTGATCTCGTGGTAGATCTACTCTTGTACTACCCATATCATCAATATCAATCAAGAAGGAGTAGGGTTTTACCTCCATCGAGAGGGCCCAAACCTGGGTAAAAACATCGTGTCCCTTGTCTCCTGTTACCATTCGCCTAGACGCATAGTTCGGGACCCCCTACCCGAGATCCACCGGTTTTGACATCGACAGCGTGCGTCATCCATGGAGGTGTCGGAGTGACGGTGGATCGATCGACGGAAGAGGAGATCCGACGCACCCCTACCTGGCACGCCAAATGTCGGATTACGGGTTCCGCAAACCCTTGAAAGGTTCAAACTCTGGGGTACCTGCAGAGATTTCAACCTACCCAGCCTGCCTACTCGCAATCCTCCTAAGCCTAGCGCGACGGGCTCGAACAGACAAATGGAGACAACAGTTAATCCTGGTTCGGGCCACCTTGCGGTGTAATACCCTACTCCAGCGTTTTGGTGGATTGCCTCGAGGGGTTGAGGATGAACTAGTACAGTGGATGAACTGGCCTCAGGAGGTGAGGTGTTCTTGAGCTTAAGAGAGCTGGTGAGGTGGTCGGGTGAGAGTGGATCTCTTGCCCTTGCTCTGAACTTGATTCAGTCTCCCTCTAGGGTGGTTGCTAAATCCTATTTATAGTGGCCTTGGTCCTCTTCCCAAATGTTGGCGGGAAGGGATCCCACAACGGTCGGATTTGAAAGGGGACAAGTAGTACAGCTTATCCTGACGAAAGTTGTCTTCACGTGCGAAAAGCCCTTGGTCGTGATGCTGCGGTGGGCTCGGTGATGACCTCCGTCCTGCCGTCCTGGTGGTCCTGGTGTTGTTGCACCAGAATGGAAACCTTTGGTTGATTCCTTGGGACTCTGCGCCTGTGGTTGCCTCCCTTGCAACGAAGAGGAAACTGGCGCTTTGCGCCCGCTAGCGCCTCTCTGGCGCCCGCCTGGCCTTGGTCGTCATGGCTCACGTCAGCTGAGCCTTGTGAGGTGCACCTTGCATAGAACTCTCTGCCCCTTGGGAGCCAGCCTGAAGTGGTCGGTCCCCTCGGGGGTCATGGTGTCATCCTCCTCGCGAGGCTCGGCCCCTCGCGAGGGTCTTGAGTCGTTGATGCTGAAGCTGGGCCGTACCAGGCCATCGGGGAGCCATGCCGTGGGCCACAGGCAGGCAAGTTTGGATACCCCCATATCCAGAACACCGAGACAAGCACCTTGCTCAGGGTCTTGGAAGGCAGCGTCGGCTCCTGGAGCATCATGGAGTCCTCGGCGCCAGTGAAGGTCCACATCGGGCGGGAATGGCGCTGAAGCGGGGCGATGCGCCAACGGATGAATTCCTTCACCACCATTGGCACTGTCACCCCAGCGTCTGCAGCCTGTCCAGCCTCTTCCAGACGCGGGTAAGCCGACGGTCGACAAGCTTCACATGCCCGCAGTCGGAGCTGGGCTCTGCAGGCATCCGAGTGGTCAGAAGAAGGGGGTTACGCGTACTAGCATCTACGAACAACCACTGCTTCCGGAACCCCTTTGCATCAGGCGACAACTCCAAGTCAATCCCCAAGCAGGTAGTCGCCGCAACCGCTTCGAAGGTCATGCACCCCGAGCATTGGCGGGCGTCGACCAGACGGAGCAAGAAGAAGTGGCGAAATAGGGCCACGGAAGGAGCAATGCCGACCATGGCCTCGCAAAGGAAGGCGAAGACAACAAGGAGGATGATGGAGCGGGGATCTAGGTGCAACAGGTGGATCTGGTAGTGCGAGATTATGACATTGAAGAAATGAGAGAAAGGGGGATCAGGCCCGAGAAGAGAGCGCGAAGATAGATGGGAATCTCGGCGGCGCTCATATCATCCACAAGCCAAGACGCGGGCTAGGCGGCCGTCGCCTTCCACTTGTTGAAATTGGCTGCAAGAGCAGGGTGGACCTTGTTCAACCCCTCCCGATTGATCACCGTCGACTGCTCGAGGCCGGCTCCAAGGCCGGCGGGGGTCAAGCCGGGGCGCACAACCTTCCCTTCTTCTTCCTCTGCTGCGGAGCCATGGCGGAAGTTAGGAAGGGGGAGCGGCGCTAGCACCAGATCTGCGCGAGGGATTGCAAGCCTTGGACGAGAAGGAACAGAGGCCAAGCGTGACAATCTACAGGGGCGAACTGCTCTAGCAATGGGCAGCCGCCAGGCTTCGCGGATTTCAAGGCAGTGAGGGGAAGTGGAGATGCCCACGTCCCATCAATCACCACGTGTCGTTCAAGGCCGCAGGCGGTTAGGGCCCGTGACGCTATGCACTTGCCCCTTGGCTTCGCCTAGAATCCAAGTCCGTGCGTGCCTTGGTCCCGGGGCTACTATTGGCATTCTGGATACGGGGGTACCCAGACTTTCCTGCCTGCGGCCCACTGCGTGGTTCCATCGACGGCCTGGTACGGCCCAACTTCAGCATCAACAACTCAAGACCCTTGCGAGGGGCCAAGCCTCTCGTGAGGTGGGCGACACCAAGACCTCCAAGGGGGGTCGGCCTCCTCAAGCTGGCTCCCGAGGAGCGGAGACTTCTATGCAAGGTGCACCTCACGAGGCTTAGTTGACATGAGCCATGACGACCAAGGCCAGGCGGGCGCCAGCGGGTGCAGAGTACCAGTTTCCTCTTTGGTGCAAAGGAGGCAAGCAGCAGGCGCGGAGTCCCGAGGAATCAGCCAAAGGTTTCCATTCCAGTGCAACAAGACCAAGACCGCCAGGACGACAGGACGAAGGTCATCACCGAGCCCACCGCAGCGTCACGACTAGAGGCTTTTGCAGGCAAAGACCACTTTAGTCAGGATAGGGTGTACTTCTTGTCCCCCTTCAAATCTGGCCGTTGTGGGATCCCTTCCCACCAATATTTAGGAAGAGGACAGAGGCCACTATAAATATGACTTAGAGACCACTATAGGGGGGGGGGATCGGATCCATTCTCATCTGACCACCTCACCAGCGCACCCGAGCACAAGAACACCTCACCTCCTGAGGCTGTTCATCCACTGTACTAGTTCATCCTCAGCCCCTCGAGGCAATCCACCAAAACACTAGAGTAGGGTATTACACCGCAAGGTGGCCCGAACCAGGATAAACTGTTGTGTCTCTCTATCCCTTTGAGCTCGACGCGCTAGGCTTTGAGGATTGTGAGTAGGTAGGGTGGGTAGGTTGAGATCTCTGCACGCACCCCAGTGTTCGAACCTCTCAAGGGTTTGCGAACCCGAAATCCGACAGTGGGCCAACTAAGTTGACGCTTACGGGCTTTGTCAACTTAGTCAAAACGATTCTAGCTGCAGTGACCGTTGGATGTTAAATCAACGACCGTGCTGCGTCTTCAACCTCTGGTCTTCTTGCTCCAGCCGCCCAAACCAGGCCGTCATACCGCCTACTCCAGCCTCCCGTGGCCGGCTGTGCTGCCGCACAGGCCTCACGGACCGACCATACTACGACTGGCCAGACCTTCCCTCTACTCACCCACACCCCCTATTATTCTCAGGCGGCGCCAGCCTCACACTGCAGCCGAAGCAGTAAACACTCGTAGTCCCCTCTGCGTGGGAAACAAGTGTTGAGTCTTCCCCGACTCCTAGTCATTCCATTCCTAGGCCTCACCATCGTCCCCGCCTTGTTGCTGTCGATGCGGCGTGCTCAACATGGGCAAGGAACGACTTCCATCGAAAGAGGACTGTACATGGAGAGGCTGACAGCTGGGTCCACGGCCGCAGCAAGGAAGTGCCTCCTTATTACATGCAAAATAATGATTCCTCCACCAGACAGCAGGGATCCACCGGAAGGGCCTCATTTCGTGAAAAAAACATTATCGCCGCTGACAGCTTGGACCCACAGGCTATATCTCTTTGCACGCAAGTGCCACCTTATTAGTACGCACAAAAAATGAAGATCCCCGCTGCTAGGTGGGACCCACCATATTTGGAGGCTGACTTGTGGGCCTACTAAGTTGACGCGGACGCACGGCTTTGTCAACTTAGTCAATATAAACGATTCTATCTGCAGTGACCGTACGATGGCAATCCAATGGCTGTCGTGCTTCTTTAACCTCTGGTCTTCTTGCTCCAACCGCCCAAACCCCCACGGGCCGTGCTGCCTCCTCTTGCCTCCCGTGGCCGGCTGTGCTGCCGCGCAGGCCTCATAGCCCCCTCCTACTCCAACCGCTGGCCAGGCCATCCCTCTAGTCACACACAACCCCTATTATTCTGCGGTGATGGCAGCCTCACACCACAAACGAACAAGTCAACCCTCGTACTCCTCTCCGCGTGGGCATCCACTATCGCATTTTCGCCGGCTCCGCGTCGTCCCCTTCCTAGGCCTCGCCGTCGTCCACTGCCTGGGTGCTCCCGGCGCGACGTGGTCAACGTGAACGACTTCCATCGGGAGAGGCCTGTACGTGGAGAGGCTGATAGCTGGGTCCACAGCCGCAACAAGGAAGTGCAACCTTATTACGCCTAAAATAATTATTCCTCCACCTGACAGCGGAGACCCACAGGAAGGGACTCTGTATTTTGCCAAAAAAGCGTTTCCCCCCTGACAGCTAGGACCTACCAGCTACATTTTCGCATGCAAGGAAGTGCATCCATATTATGGGCCAAAAAATGATTCTCCCCCCTGACCGTTGGGACCCACCATCAATAACTTCGCACGCAAGGAAGTGCCTCCTTATCCTCACTGACGGTCAGGACCCACCTGGTCAAAGCATACGTAGCGTTGTCATTCTCGTCACAAATGTGTACATACATACTGGTCGATCGGTCTCTCTGCAATGATGAACCGTGGCCGAGCAAGCAGCGACACGTGTAGTAGGAGAGCCCCCGACGTAGCAGTTCAGGCAGTCAAGTCAAAACCCTGTACACGTACGTACATCCAGATGCTAAAAATACGACCACGTACGTACATACGGGCGGGGTCTCGAACGTCTACTCGCGCATTTGTATGACCAGGGCTCGTGTACATGGAGAGGCAACGGATGGCAGCAACGGCGTCCTGTTCATCGGAAGCCAACTGGCTGGGTCAGAATAGAGAAACTGCGTCGTGTTCATGGGGAGGCAACGGAATGCATCGTGTTCATCGGGAGACAACATAATACATCGTGTTTATCGCCAGCCAATCGGCTTGGACGGAACAGCCGAAACAAGGTCTAGCGTACTGCAGAACGGAGGAAACGAGCCTTCCTTTCGACCACGTACAGTCAAAACAGGGTCCTGTTCATAGGAAGGGTCTGGCGTACCGCAAAACAGTGAAAACAGACTTCTGTTCGAGCTCCTACGGTCGAAACGAGGTCCTGTTGATCAGGAGGGGTGTGGCGCACCGCAAAATGGAGGAAACGAACTTGTGTTGGAGCGCCTACGGTCGAAACGAGGGTCTTGTTCATCGGGAGGGGTGTGACGTACCACAAAACAGGACTCCACGGGCTACTGTTCATCCACCGTCGACTTCCTCCAGCCTCCACCTGCTACTGTTCATCCACCGTTGACTTCCTCCAGCCTCCACCAGCTACTGTTCATCCAGCCCTCCACGGGGTCCGGTTCATCCAGCCCCCACCGGCTACGGTTCAACCAGACCTCCACCGGGTCATGTTCAACCAGTCCCTCCATGGGGTTCCTGTTCAACCAGCCCTCCACGGGCTCCCTCCACTGGCTACTGTTCATCCACCCCCACCTCCTCGATCGGGGTCCTGTTCATCCAGTGGCAACGGCCTCTACTACCACGGGATCCTGTTCATCCAACCCCCACCAGGAACTGTTCATCCCGCCGCAACCGCGTATGTCTCGACTCATTCAACCAACCCCACGTTCACTGTTCATCAAGAGGTAGTAGGTTTGATCGCTTAGTAGCAGTAGAGAAGGAATCGCTCGATCGGGTTCAGTTAACAGCAAGGGATCGCTCGGGGTTCAGTAATGTAGCTAGTGCAATCGCCCGGGTTCAGTTAGAGCCAATGCCTGGCTCGGGTTCAGTTAGAGCGTAACGCCTCACACACACGCGCGTACGTGTACGAGAGAAACGCGCAAACCTCTGTGCATCGCTCGGCCCCGACCACCCACTTTAACCGGGAACTCGCCGAAATTTTCCTCGCCCTCGCTTCTACCATGATTTTGTTCGTCATGGACGACCCAAAGAATGTCATGCAGGTGCGTCTCCGGGCCTCCCAGGACAAAAAGCCCATTTTCTGTGATGATTTCTTATCATAGAAGTAGGAGCCCACCACATATATGCTGATACCGGGTTTTGTCACAATTATCATCATAGAAGTGTCATAAGCATGACAGAAAAAAATTTGTTCATCCAAAAATGTCACGGATGTGCCTTTTTTTGTAGTGGATGACAACCCCAAGCATGCAGCAAGGAAGAAAGTGGTGTAGCCCCGAGTTTACTTTGTCAGCTCCTTATTATAGGGGGCTAGGTCGAGGTACTCTGGTGTGCAAAAGTTGAACTTTGGCCTTATCATGGCCTCAAGGAAACTGCACCACTACTTCCAAGCCCATGAGATCATGGTTGTTACTCGTTTCCCATTACAACGGATACTCCGAAACCTAGAGGCTACCGGCAACATAGTGGAGTGGGCTTTGGAGCTATCCAGCTTTGGTTTGATGTTTAAGAGCACATCAACTATCCAGAGCAGGGCGCTGGCAGAGTTTATTGCAGAATGGACGCCAACCCCTCATGAGGAGATGACAAAGACAATTATCCCCGGCAAGGAATCACCCCAAGATTGGATTCTGTATTTTGATGGTGCTTTTTCCCTGCAAGGTGCGGGGGCTGGCGTGCTTCTTGTTACCCCCTCCGGGGAGCACTTGAAGTACATCGTCCAGATGCAGTTTACACGAGAAGAAGCTACCAACAATACATCAGAGTATGAAGGGCTCCTTGCCGGGCTCAGAATTGCAGTAGAATTGGGAATTAAGAAGTTGATCATTCGAGGAGATTCACAGTTGGTGGTGAGGCAAGTTAACAAGGATTATCAAAGTCCATTGATGGAGGCATACGTCGAGGAAGTGAGAAGATTGGAGGAGCACTTTGACGGATTGCAAACAGAGCACGTACCCCATGTGGAAAACAACATAGCTGATCATCTGTCAAAGTGTGTTGCGTAGAAGCTTCTTGTGGAACTAGGGACTTTTGTTCTCCGTCTTACTCAGCCCTCCGTATCCCCAACAACAATGGCCTGGAAGAAGAGAAAGTTGGACACCGGAAAGCCTCTCCCGGTAGAGCCGTCCACTCCCGGCAGAGACCCTACCGGAAACAACTCCTCGCAGCCTGCCGGACCACCCCCTCATGCCGGGTCCATGGACCCCGCGCACGAGGCTAGTGCTCCGCAGCAGAGGAGGTGCCGCTAGTCCTTGTTGCCGAGCCACAGGCTCCAACTTGGGCAAGGCACATTGTCCGCTTCCTCCAAACCGGAGAGCTTCCCGGCAATCAAGACGAAGGTAAAAGAGGAGCCCGAAAGACTAGTATGTATCAGTTTGTCGATGACACTCTATATAGAAGAAGGCCCAACGGTGTGAAATTGAAGTTCTGCTGGGAAGAAGGAAAGGAACTGCTAGTTGAGATTCACAAATGAATGTGTGGCTCCCACATTGGATCAAGGGCATTAGTCGGGAAAGCATTCCAGCAAGGATTCTATTGGCCCACAGCCCTCCAAGATGCGGTCGAGCTAGTCACTAAGTGTGAAGCCTGTCAGTTCCATTCCAAGAAAACCCACCTGCCTGCCCAAGCGCTTCAGACAATCCCTCTATCATGGTCATTTTCAGTATGGGGGCTCGTTATCCTCGGCCCCTTCCCCCGAGCAATCGGGGGCTTGAATTCTTGTTCATTGCCATCGACAAGTTTACAAAGTGTCTGGAAGTGACTGCCGTGAGAAAGGTGACTGCTCAGTCAGCTATGAACACTACTGCAGGATGTTGCTAATGCGACACTACGATCAGAGACCCTTCGAGAAACTGTGTGCGATGCAATAATCGCAAATGGTGGTGTAAGAGAACCATCAAAAATGTGCAAAACTTTTGCGATGACGGATGCATCAAACATAGTTCAGATCTTAGTTGCGTGTGCGATGCACGACATACGGTTCAGTTCAACGAACTGTTTGTCATGAGGAACAAAAACGGAAACGAGCATCCAGATGAAGGCGTGTGCGATATATGGCATACAGTTCAATCAAATTAAATGTTTGTGATGAGGTGGAACAATAGAAACGAATAGCTAGATAAAGGTGTGTGCGATTGAGGGCATACACTTCACACGGATGAACTGTTTGCGATTAGCCACAACAAACAGAAACAGTTAGACAGATCAACGTGTGTGCGCTAGACGGGCACACGTTCTAATTAAAAGAAGCATGTCCGATGGTAATAACGAGCACGCATGATTCTTGGAATAATACGTGTGCTGACATTGCCTATTGCAGTGCACCAAACGCCACGTACGCGGCCGAGAAAGCGTTCTCACATTATGCCATCCGGGAATAGTGCCACACTTAGATATTATAGATTGTCAATAGATTTTGAGCCTGCGTCCCGTCACCTTCCAAATTGCAAACCTGTTAACACTGATCAAAACCTAAACGGTTTCCCACTTACGAGCGTATTAGTACTCGGTTATAAATACTATACTATGCCAAGATGCCTGCACATTCCTTCCTGAACTCCTCATCCACAAAAGCAAACAAGTCATTCAGCATCGTTCTCTTGTATCTGCCATGGCCATATTGTGTTCTCGGTCGAGAGATTACGAGCCATGGAGAGGCGAGCATGGTAGTGGAAGCACGAGAGATGTACTACTTAGCCGCAAAAGAAGCCGACAAGTCTCTTCGCGCCGCCGAAGCAGCACGGAGGTCCCGCCACGCTGTCGATGCAGCAGACTGGTCTGGTCATGCCGCAGAAGCAGCAGAGATGTCCTGCCGCACCGCAAATGCAGCAGAGATGTCCTCCCACACCGCGGTGGATTGGGAAAATCTCTCGCGGGCAGGCGAGGACTCTTACAAGCGCATGCATGCGATCGTCCATAGCCAGATGGATCAGATCTCCGGCTGGATGAAGCTGCAGGATGAGTTGAATGCCTCGTTTGAACAACTCCGGGCCGACCGCGACCTGCTGAGGGCGAAGATCACCGGAAGGGCGGAGCAGGCGGAGGAGATTGCTGCCTTGTTGAAGTGTACGGGCGTCATCGTCAAGAAACTTAAGGACGATAATGCCATGCTCCGCATCGAGCATGAAAGGCTGGTGGAGGAATCCGCGGTTGCTTCTGAGCAACATATTAAGGACATGAAACTGATGAAAGAGATCATCGCCGCTCGCCGCGAGAACTAGTCTCCGTGACCTGCAGCACATCAAGAAAGTAGAGATCAGCGAGCCAGATCGTTGTATGCTTCTTCCTTCTTCTTTTGCCCTTGTGTATTTCGGGCATAGCCACATGTGCCTTTTTTAGTTATCTTCCTAGATATGGAAGCCAATTATTATCCACTGTCATCGTCCTTATATTCATCATGCTTGCTATAAGTCCCAGTTGATGCTATATAGGTCCGTCGGATCTTACATCAAGATCCATGCAAAACTTTCTTTTCAGATTTTCAGTTTTCTCTCTTAAATCTCAGTCCAGTTAGACATAGCCACGCCGTGAAACAGGGGCTCGGGCTCCATTAATGGAGATGTTGGGAGGGAGGTGCGCGGCGGATAGAGGTCAAAGGGCTGTCCTCCGGATGGGCACGCACAGGGATCTGATCGCACGCCTCCCGTACTCAAATAGCTACCCTGCACGGCACCTCCTAGCCACTAAAAAAGGGACGTGTGGCGGCACGTAATTGGTAAGTAGAACGCCCATGGTTTCAATAATAGTTGTGTTTCCGATTTGTAACGTGACGACACTTGTTCCAAAATGACTTTGTTGATTTTTAATGTGTGCGCCTTCGCAAATCGGACAGAAAAATTACCACAACATGTTGGTGCCATGTCATAACATCATGCCAAGTTTCATGATTTTCAGGCATGTTTTGGATTTACAGGCATTAAAAAACAAAGCTTCTCAATATTTCCGGCCGAGCCACGACGCCCAGATGTTTGAATTTCATTCTCATTTCTTGCATGGGACCTAAAATTCACCCAAGGACACACATGTGATTTTCAACCAACTTTGGTGCACTGGAGCATGTGCTTGTAGTTCAAATTTGAATTATGCATATTAAATGCCCAGAAATTCAATTAATGTATAAAAAATGACAAACGAACCCGGAATAATTCCAAAATTTAGCACAATACTTCTTATTGGTCTAATCTGCTTGTGTAAATAAATTAAGGCGGGAGAAGGTAGTGTACGTATGTCATTTCGCATAGAGAGGTGACACATTCCCTCTCAGAACCACGAGCCTTCTTGAGAGATGATATGTCTCCAACGTATCTATAATTTTTGATTGTTCCATGCTGTTATATTATCATTCTTGCATGTTTTACAATCATTTTATAGTCATTTTATATCATTTTTTGGTACTAACCTATTGACATAGTGCCAAGTGCCAGTTGCTGTTTTCTGCATGTTTTTTATATTGCAGGAAATCAATATCAGACGGAGTCCAAATGCCACGCAACTTTATGATGATTTTTATGGACCAAAAGGAAGAAGTTGGGCCCTGGTTGCACATGGGGGAGTCCCGAGGAGGGGACAACCCTGGCGCACGCCCTGGTGGGTTGTGCCCACCTCGGGTGCCCCCCGGACCACCTCTTTGCTCTAGAAATACCCCATTATTCCAGAAACCCTAGGGAAGGTGACGAATATTAATCCAGCTGCTGCTGAGTCCAGAACCACCAGATCCAATCTAGACACCATCACGGAGGGGTTCACCATTTCCATTGGTGCCTCTCCTATGATGCGTGAGTAGTTCTTTGTAGACCTACGGGTTCGTAGTTAGTAGCTAGATGGTTTCCTCTCTCTCTCTCTCTCTCTTGATTATAAATACAATGGTCTCTTGGAGATCCATATGATGTAAGTCTTTTGGCAGTGTGCTTGTTTGGATCCGATGAACTTTGAGTTTATGATCAGATCTATATTTTTATCCATGAAAGTTATTTGAGTCTTCTTTGATCTCTTATATGCATGATTGCTTATAGCCTCGTATTTCTTCTCCGATATTTGGGTTTTGTTTGGCCAACTTGATCTATTTATCTTGCAATGGGAAGAGGTGCTTTGTAGTTGGTTCGATCTTACGGTGGTTGATCCCAGTGACAGAAAGGGAACCGACACGTATGTATTGTTGCTACTAAGGATAACAAGATGAGACCTATATCTGCCACAATAGATAAACAGATCTCGTCTACATCATGTCATCGTTCTTATTCCATTACTCCGTTTTCTCATGTTAATACACTAGATGCATGCTGGATAGCGGTCGATGTGTGGAGTAATAGTAGTAGATGTAGGCAGGAGTCGGTCTATTAATCTTGGACGTGATGCCTATATAATGATCATTGCCTGGATATCGTCATGATTATTTGAAGTTCTATCAATTGTCTAACAGTAATTGTTTTCCCACCGTTTGCTATTTTCGTCGAGAGAAGGCACTAGTCAAACCTACAGCCCCCGGGTCTCGATTCATCATATTTGCCTTACGATCAATTTTCTCTTGCATTTATTTTCAGATCTATTAAACCAAAAATACAAAAATACCTTGCTGCAATTTACTTGTTCCGCGATCTATTTATCCAATCTACAAATTTACCTCACATCCTTTGCCTGTCTTGAGGCGTCGTACCCCAAAAGGGATTGACAACCCCTTTAACATGTCAGGTTGCGAGGTGTTGTTCTTTTTGTATAGGGGTTGTTTACATTGTGTTGCTTTGTTCTCCTACTGGTTCGATAACCTTGGTTTCATATCTGAGGGAAATACCTACCGCCATTGTGCTGCATCATCCCTTCCTCTTTGGGGAAATACCAACGTAGCTTCAAGCGACATCAAAACAAATTTCTAGCGTCATTGCCAGGGAGGATCTTCAACATCAACCAGGTTCCTAATCACAAATCGCATCTCCTCGCAATTTATATTATTTGCCATTTGCCTCTCGTTTTCCTCTCCCCCACTTCACAAAAATTTGCCATTTTATTCGCCCTCTTTTCTGTTTGCCGTTTTCTCGTCGGATCTGTTTCCCGTGTGCAAACTTGCTTATCACCTTTTGTCTTTATGAATCTCTCTTCTTCTATTTGTGTGCACCCCTGAGATCGAAGTTCTCGACTTTAAACAAAGGGGAGGAGAAAGTTTAAAAGATGCTTGGTATAGGATTTGCAATGCTCATAATAGATCTATCCGCAAGCAATCTACCATTGTTCTTCTTTGTTGCTTTTATGTGGACATCACCACTTGGTATAGATTCGTCCTTGATACGGTTACCGGTGGGAATTTTTTTATGTGTCCTACTCTTGATGCTTTTAATGCTTTGGGAAATTTAGTGGGCTCACCATCACTCATGATCAATGAAACAATATTGACTCTCGAGCATGTTATGGAAATACTAGACGCTATTGAGAAGAAAATGCTTACCGTAGAACATATTGAAAACTTGGATAGAAAAATGCAAAGTTATGCTACTAAAGTTGGTTCAAAAGCGGGAGATATTTCTAAGTTGCTAAAAGAAAAAGGAACTATAATTCATGAAAGAATTGAAGAAAGTCCGTCTAGGACTAATATACTAGAAGAATTTTTTCTAATCTAGGTATGGCTTTTGCTTCTGCTAAAACTCCCATGAAAATTAGCAAGACTACTCAAGCCACTAAAAACAAAGGATCAACTTCTAGCAATGATAAAGGAGATCCTAAGATGATTAGTATCTATCCCAACTTTATTGAAGTCATACGAGATCCTTTTTACGAAAATAAGTTTTTCAATCTCATACCTAGAAGTGTTGCCTCTGAAAATTTATATGCAAAATCCTTGAAAAATCCTAAGTGCTTGATCGAAGAATTGGACAAAGATGGCAAAACTTAGATCCTATAGGTTATGCCTAGCTAGGGGCGTAAAACGATAGCGCTTGTTAGGAGGCAACCCAATGAATAAAATTTATTTTTTCTTTTTGCTTTCTATTCTTGAGTTTTAGCATAATTATGCCACTGTTATGATTGTGTTTTTTGTGTTTTAATTAGTGTTTGTGCCAAGCAATGCCTTTGGGAAGACTTGGGCGAAAGTTTATTTGATCTTGCTGAAAAACAGAAACTTTTGCGCTCACGAGATTCGTTGTCATTTTTTACAGAAGAGTGATTTTAAGTTGATTATATTTGCAAAGGATTAATACACAAATTCCTCACGTCCACCAATTTATTTAATAATTTTTGGAGTTACAGAAGTATTCGAAATTTTCATATTTCTACAGACTGTTCTGTTTTTGACAGATTCTGTTTTCTTTGCGTTGTGTGCTTGTTTTGATGATTCTATGGTTTTTTTTAATGAGTTTTCGCCATAGAAAAGTTGGAATACAGTAGATATAATGCAAAAAAAATAAGAATAGGTTTTCTACAATACTTATAGTAGTGGTTTGGTTTCTTATACTAACGGATCTCATGAAGGTTTTGTTTGAGTTTTGTGTGATTGAAGTTTTCAAGTTTCGGGTTATCTTACGATGGATGAAGGAATAAGGATAAGCAAAAGGTTAAGCTTGGGGATGCCCGAGGCACCCCGATAATATTCAAAGAAGTAGCAAGCAACTAAGCTTGGGGATGCCCCCGAGTGGCATCCTCGCTTTCTTCTAACGACCATCAATATTTTACTTGAAACTATATTTTTTATTCGTCACATGATATGAGTTTTTCTGGGAGCGTCTTGTATGATTTGAGTCTTTGCTTGTTTTGCTTTCTGTTTTTAGTGTCGAATCCTTGCTGGACTCACCATTTTTAGAGAGCCAAAAATTATGCTATGCTTGCTCCTATGCTTCACTTAAATGTTTAGAGCCATGGACTTGCTCTAGTACTTCACTTATATCTTTTTGAGAACGGTGTGCTTTGTTAATTTTGAAGAAATGCTCTCATGCTTCACTTAGATTTATTTTTAAATTTTGAAGAAATTCTCTCTTGCTTCACTTAGATTAATTTGAGAGAAAGAAAGAAAAAAATTATGCTCATGATCTTCACTTATATTTGTTTGAGCTTACCAAAAGCAACATGTGAAAATAGTTCCAAAGTGATAAATATCCAAGGAGGATATAATAAAAACTTTCATCAAGATCATATTGGACAAAATAAACTTGATTCTTAGTAATGGTTTTGAGATATGACGATATGATATGTGAGTCATGTTGATGAGTAATTGTGCTTTAGTAAGAATATTGATGTTAAGGTTTGTGATTCCCTATGAAAGTACGAAAGTCAATAGTTATGCAATGAAATTTATATCCTACTTACGGTGCATTATTCAGTGTTACTTATGCTTAATGCTTGGGTATGGGATTTTTCGCTTTTTGGCTGTTTGCTTCTCAGTCTTTTTGCTAGCCTTTATTTTGCACTAAGTATGATCACTACTTGTGCATCGAAAACCCTTTAAACCAGTTTTGCCATATGAGTCCATTACACCTACCTATATGCAGTATTTCTATGCCGTTCTAAGCAAATTTGCATGTGCCATCTCTAATGTTCAAAATAAATTTCTCTTTTGTGTGCTCTACTACTCGCGAGGCGGTAAAGGGTAGCCAATATTTTCCATGCTAGATGTGTTATTCTCACGATGAATGTTTATTCACTTGTCATTGCACGAGAGTACGGAAAAGGTATTAGGGATGCCCAGTCCTAAAATGAAAAATGAATTTACTTTATGTTGTCAAATAATAAATTCCTTGGAAAGTGTTTGTATGGAAGGCACCTGTGGATACGGCTAGCCATGGAAAGAGAAAGTTATGGTGGAAAAATGAATAAACTTTAATTTCTGTCTGGGAACTGCCTATGATGTATCTAGCATGGAAAGTGTTGGGATGCTCCAAGTCATTTTCTTTGGTAGGAAAAGTATGCCTCTCAAAAATAATTTTATCTCTCAATTTAAGCTTTGAGCTCTGGCACCTCTACAAATCACTACTTTCCTCCGCGAAGGGCCTTTCTTTTACGTATGCAATTTTTATTTTGAATTTGAGTCTCCATCTTCTCTTATAAAGCACCAACTAAGGGGCACTATGATCGTATTTGAGCATTGAGTGTAGCTAATATTCGAGTGTGTTTCACGAATGGATCAATGATTGAGCATGATGGGCTAGGTATAACTTGCTTTATTATTGATATTTTGAAAGACATTGTTGCTTGTTGGTATGCTTGAGTATTAAAGTCTTCATGTCAAAACTAGACTATTGCTTTGAATCATACAAAAGTCCATATGTCCATGCTATAATAAAAAGAATGTGATGAACATGTTAGGCAGCATTCCACATCAAAAATTCTATTTTTATCATCTACCTACTCGAGGACGAGCAGGAATTTAGCTTGGGGATGCTGATATGTCTCCAACGAATCTATAATTTTTGATTGTTACATGCTTTTATATTATCATTCTTGGATGTTTTACAATCATTTTATAGTCATTTTATATCATTTTTTCGTACTAACCTATTGACATAGTGCCAACTGCCAGTTGCTGTTTTCTGCATGTTTTTTACATCGCAGGAAATCGATATCAGACGAAGTCCAAATGCCACGCAACTTTACGATGTTTTTTGATGGACAAAAAGGAATTAGGTTGGGCCCTGGTTGCACCTGGGGGGGAGTCCCGAGGAGGGGACAACCCACTAGGGCACGCTAGGAGGCCCAGGCGCGCCCTGGTGGGTTATGCCCACCTTGGGTGCCCTCAGACCACCTCTTTGCTCTATAAATTCCCCAATATTCCAGAAACCCTAGGGGAGGTGACGAAATATTCATCCAGCCGCCGCAGAGTCTAGAACCACCAGATCCATTCTAGACACCATCACGGAGGGGTTCACCACTTCCATTGGTGCCTCTCCTATGATGCGTGAGTAGTTCTTTGTAGACCTACGGGTTCGTAGTTAGTAGCTAGATGGCTTCCTCTCTCTCTCTCTCTCTCTCGATTATCAATACAATGGTCTCTTGGAGATCCATATGATGTAAGTATTTTGGCGGTGTGTTTGTTGGGATCCGATGAACTTTGAGTTTGTGATCAGATCTATGTTTTTATTCATGAAAGTTATTTGAGTCTTCTTTGATCTCTTATATGCATGATTGCTTATAGCCTCGTATTTCTTCTCCGATATTTGGGTTTTGTTTGGCCAACTTGATCTATTTATCTTGCAATGGGAAGAGGTGCTTTGTAGTGGGTTCGATCTTAAAGTGCTTGATCCCAGTGACAGAAAGGGAACCGACACGTATGTATCTTTGCTACTAAGGATAACAAGATCAGATCTATATCTGCCGCAATAGATAAACGGATCTCGTCTACATCATGCCATCGTTCTTATTGCATTACTCCGTTTTCTCAAGAACTTAATACACTAGATGCATGCTGGATAGTGGTCGATGTGTGGAGTAATAGTAGTAGATGCAGTCAGGAGTCGGTCTACTAATCTTGGACGTGATGCCTATATAATGATCATTGCCTGGATATCGTCATGATTATTTGAAGTTATATCAATTGCCTAACATTAATTGTTTTCCCACTGTTTGCTATTTTTCTCGAGAGAAGCCACTAGTGAAACCTACGGCCCCCGGGTCTCTATTCATCATATTTGCCTTGTGATCTATTTTCTCTTGCATTTATTTTCAGATCTATTAAACCAAAAATACAAAAATACCTTGATGCAGTTTATTTGTTCCACGATCTATTTGTCCTATCTACTAATTTACCTCACGTCCTTTGCATATCTTGAGGCGCCGTACCCCGAAAGGGATTGACAACCCCTTTAACACGTCGGGTTGCGAGGTGTTATTCTTTGTGTGCAGGGGTTGTTTATGTTGTGTTGCTTGGTTCTCCTACTGGTTCGATGACCTTGGTTTCATATATGAGGGAAATACCTACCGCAGCTGTGCTGCATCATCCCTTCCTCTTTGGGGAAATACCGACATAGCTTCAAGCGACATCAAGAGAAGATCCGGTTTACAAGCAGGTTATACCGAAGCTTGTCCCAATTTGGCCAAAAAAATTACCGCAGCATGTTGGTGCCATGTCATGACACCATGCCAAGTTTCATGATTTTCAGGCGTGTTTTCGATTTACATGAATTAAAAAAAACAAGTTTCTCATTCTTTCCGGCCGAGCCACGACGCCCTGATGTTTGAATTTCATTCTCATTTCTTTCATGGGACCTAGAAATTCACCCAAGGACACACATGTGATTTTTCAACCAACTTTGGTGCACTGGAGCATGTGCTTGTAGTTCAAATTTGAATTACGCACCTTCAATGCCCAGAAATTCAATTAAGGTATAAAAAAGTCCAAACGAACCCGGAATAATTCCAAAATTTGGCACGAACTTCTAGTTGGTCTACTCTACCTGTGTAAACAAATTAAGGCGGAAGAAGGCAGTGTATGTATGTCGTTTCGCACACGAAGGTTACACTGTCACATCCCTAGCTTCTAGTTCTGCCTGGTGTTGCATAATGCTTGCATCATGTTTAACTTCATGGAAATTTGAAATGGGGGTGATCAAACCCTAGCACTTTGAAATCCAAATAGGTCCAGCTTAAATAAATTGCATTCAAGAACCCAAAATGCTCTTCTTTGATGTTTGATATTTTTGGCAATGGTTTTGATCCATACCAACAATAATGAACATTTTCTAAGGAACAATTTGGGCACTGAATTTAACTCATAAAGTATTTGAATTGGGGCATTTAATTGCTATAAATATTATTAAATGCTCAAACAATTCTGAAAATAGCTAAGGGCCTCTGAGATAATTCAGTTATAGCCCATAATTAATTTCAGGATTTATAGAAATGATTTGGTATTTTAACTAAATTAAAACAAAGTTGTAAAAAAGAAAACAAAAGGAAAATAGAAAAAGGGAACAAACCCCACCTGGGCCACCTACCTGCAGTCGGCCCAGCTCGCTGGCCCAGCCCACCTGGCGCCCCCTGTCGTTTTCCTCCCTGAGCCACTAGGCAGAGCGCGTGCTCGCCGCATGCGCACACGCGCCCGTGCCACCTCCTACTTGGCTGCCTGCGTCCCCGACGCCTTGGATGCCTCCAACGTTGCCACGCTACCCCCCGAACCCCTCTCACTCTCTGCCGTTCTCACCCTCTCCCCTAGATCTCTCTATCTCTCACTCACCCGAACGGGTTCGTCCCCGTCGATCGTCACCACCGCGGCCACCGGCCAGCACTAGACCCATGGACCAGCCCCCGAGCTCCGCCGCGCCACCCTTGTCCTCTCAGTCATCTCACATGGCCGGAAGATCCCCAACACGCCGTCCCCGACATCTTGTTGATCATCGGCCGCCGCGGATCTCCATCGTTGACTCACCGCTGTCCAAGCTTCCCCGAGCACGCTGGCCATCCCTACGGCACCGCAGTGAGCCCCCGAGCATTTTCCCCCTCTCCCCGCGGTCAACCCCTTACTCTAACCATGTCCTCCACTGGAGCAGAGACGCTCCGCCGCATGAGCTCAACGCCGGCGTCCTTCCAGTGACCATCTGGTCCCACGCATATGTCCATTGGCCTCGTGCGCACGCGAAGAACCCGTAGGTACTAACTGCTAGCCTCTCTGCGCGATGCGTCGTCTGTTTCATCGACGCCCGAGCTCCGGCCGCCGCCATAGCTCGTCGCCAGGCACGATTCTGGTGACCCCGCGACCTCCCACTTGGCCCTCTAGATGCACAAGATCAATGGCTACTCCCTGGTGCGCTCACCACGCTAAGCCGACGCCTCTAGCGCAAGTCCGGCATGCCCCGCCGTGTCCTGTGGTCACCGCCGGCATGTCGCACTTGATGCAAGTTGCCGCTGTGAATTCGAGAAAGCTTGTTTTTGCTTCCTCTAGAATCATCCCAAGTTAGTCACGCATAAGTGCGAAGTACTCTATGGTTTGATAGGTTGGCCGCCTCCACTCCATATGTGTTTCCTAGCACACCAAACCACTGATTGACTTCTTCAAGGAGAAGAAGTTCCTTCTTAAGAATCATGACTTATGTTAGGACTTCGATATTCTTGATGATGGTTCCCAACCTGAACTCGGTAGTGTTTTGTTGTAAGACTATTATGTGGTCATGCTTGTCTTGGACAGGGTGTTCACATGTATGTAGCAGAACCAGCTCATGTTTTGGAGCTTGCTATCGTAGTTCATTTCTTGAGAATCTCGCAATGTCATCTCGTCGACTTGTGTTGCAAACTTTCTCCTCAGACATGTGAGTCTGGAATATCCTGACGCCAATCTGATCAGAATCTCAGGCAGATAGGACGGTTGGAACATTCCCAACATTTGCATTTTGTTCCTAGCTTGCACCGCCATTGTGACAACTTCCCATGGGCTGCCCCTCTCACTAATTGCTGTTCAGGATCATCTTCAGAAGTGGTCCTACCATGGGTTCCATCCATTTCCGATGATAAGCAAAAGGCATCCTTTGCGTTGTCTTAAACAACGTAGTCCACATCATCCATTCTAGTATGAGTATGTCATTCCTTCGAACTCCTTCAAACAATCGATTGTGATTTGCCTTAGGCTGGTATAGAGAGTTTCAATGATCTTTGTATCAAAAGTAATTCTTTTTGCCACTTAAGGGAATAATTCTATGAGTCACCTCCTCTAAGATGTCTCGTTTTGGTTTCATGGAAATGCAAATCCTTACTACAATGACAACCATTCACCACCTTCTTAGGTGTGGAATTGTTATCTACCTAGTGAACCCTCGTCATTTGTTCCACTCCATCCCTCTAGATGTTTGCGTCGTGTCTCAGCTCGAGAGATGCTTCAATGACTCACTCCTTGAGTTGATCCTGAGTTGTTTGATCTTTGAGAACATTGATCCTTCTAGAGTTTCCCTTTTCCTCTTGTTGTCATGTTGGTTGGAGTTCCTAGAGCAAGACATCGAGACAGAGATGGTAATCGAATCAACGATCTCACGAAGTGCAACCTGGATCGTGAAGATTGTGTTAGTTTGTGTTCCCCCTTCATCTTACCCTACGCTTGAATCTCGGGACGAGATTCTTGTTTAGTGGGGGTGAGTTGTCACATCCCTAGCTTCTAGTTCTGCCTGGTGTAGCATAATGCTTGCATCATGTTTAACTTCATGGAAATTTGAAATGGGGGTGATCAAACCCTAGCACTTTGAAATCCAAATAGGTCCAGCTTAAATAAATTGCATTCAAGAACCCAAAATGCTCTTCTTTGATGTTTGATATTTTTGGCAATGGTTTTGATCCATACCAAAAATAATGAACATTTTCTAAGGAACAATTTGGGCACTGAATTTAAGTCATAAAGTATTTGAATTGGGGCATTTAATTGCTATAAATATTATGAAATGCTCCAACAATTCTGAAAATAGCTAAGGGCCTCTGAGATAATTCAGTTATAGCCCATAATTAATTTCAGGATTTATAGAAATGATTTGGTGTTTTTACTAAATCAAAAACAAAGTTGTAATATAGAAAACAAAAGGAAAATAGAAAAAGGGCACAAAACCCACCTGGGCCACCTACCTGCAGCCGGCCAGCTCGCTGGCCCAGCACACCTGGCGCTCCCTGTCGTCTTCCTCCCCGAGCCAATAGGAAGAGCGCGTGCTCGCCGCACGTGCACACGCGCCCGTGCCACCTCCTACCTGGCTGCCTGCGTCCCCGATGCCCTGGATGCCTCCAATGTTGCCACGCTACCCCCCCCCGAACACCTCTCACTCTCCCCCGTCCTCACCCTCTCCCCTGGATGTCTCTCTCTCACTCACCCGAACGGGGTCGTCGCCGTCGATCGTCACCACCGCGGCCACTGGCCAGCACTAGACCCATGGACCAGCCCCCGAGCTCCGTCGCGCCACCCTCATCCTCTCAGTTAGCTCACGTTGCCGGAAGAGCCCCAACGTGCCGTCCCCAACCTCTTCTTCATTGTCGGCCGCCGCGGATCTCCATCGTTTTCTCACCGCTGTCCAAGCTTCCCTGAGCACGCTGGCCATCCCTACGGCACCGCAGTGAGCCCCCGAGCATTTTCCCCCTCTCCCCGCGGTCAACCCCTTCTCTAGCCGCCTCCTCCACTGGTGCCGAGATGCTCCGCCGCACGAGCTCAACGCCGGCGTCCTTCCGGTGACCATTTGGTCCCGCGCATATGTCCGTTGGCCTCGTGCTCACGCGAAGAACCCACAGGTACTAACTGCTAGCCTCTCTGCACACTGCGTCGTTGGTTTCGTCGATGCCCGAGCTCCGGCCGCCGCCATAGCTCATCACCAGGTATGATTCTGGTGACCCCGCGACCTCCCACTTGGCCATCTGGATGCACAAGATCAAGGGATACTCCGCCGCCACAGCTCGTCGCCAGGTACAATTCCGGTGACCCCGCGACCTCCCACTTGGCCCTCTGGATGTGCAAGATCAAGGGCTACTCCCTGGTGCCCTCAGCGCGCTAAGACGACGCCTCTAGCGCAAGTCCAGCGTGCCCTGCAGTGTCCTGTGGTCACCGCCGGCAGGTCTCCGACGTTATGACGTGGCACCATCATTATGGACTAATGACCCTGCTAATTAGCCCCCTCTCTCACTGACATATGGGCCCCACACCCTTAACTAACCACGGCTTAAACTTCTATCTAGATTAGTTTAATCACGCGGGACCCACCAGTCAGAGTTGACTGTGCTGACATGTCTGTTGACCCGACCCCACCTGTCAGTGACACTAAACAACACTAGGGCACAGACCAGTGGACCCCACTAGTCAGGTTTGACCTGGACCGGGTCAGTTGACCTACTGACGTCACACTGACATCAGGCTGACGTAGTAAATCATTTTCTGGATTAAACTTAAATCAGGAAATTCCAGAAAATGCCCAAAACTTCTAAAAAATTCATAGAAATTCAACCATCTGTACATGTTTCATGCATGATAGAACAACTTATGACTACTGTTTAGTACAAATCATATGAATGGCATTTTAATAACCACACGTGGAGTTTGAATTTGAATCTTGGATTCAAACCAACTTCATTTAATCTACTGCTAGTTGCATTAGCTCAAATCACATCATATTGACATGTCATGATCATGCATGATATTGTGTATTGCATTGATTGTGTTCTCCCTTGTTTGCCGGTATTTGTCCCCTCTCAGTAGACGACGTTTCGACGATGAGTTCGATGACACCGATAAAGAACTATACTATCTTCAGAAGTGCCAGGCAAGCAAAAACCCCTTGTTCATTCCGATAGAATCCCACTCTCTCGCTCCTTCTCTCTTTTACTGCATTAGGACAACAACGACATATCTGTTATTTGCTGCGGTAGTTGAACCCTTTTCCTCTTCATGACCTGTCATTGCCACAGTAAATAGATGAAACCCACTAGCATGAGTAGGAGTTGTTTGAGCCCTAATGTGCCTACTCATTCATGCTTGTTTGTCATGCCTGCTACTGCTTAGAGTTGAGTCAGGTCTGATTCATCGGGGATGAATCGGAGGTGTGTAAACATGTCCTACTGTGTGTGAGCTAAGTGTGTGAACACGATTTGGTAAAGGTAGCGGTGAGAGGCCATGTAGGAGTACATGGTGGGTTGTCTCATTGAAGCCGTCCTTAGGAACCGAGTTCTGTATTTGTGATCCATGAACAGCTACTACCACGCATTGGGCTCCTTAATTGACTCTCTCAGCTTCTTAACCACCCTTGTCCTCCGTCCATGAGTTGCAAGTAGTTTCTGGTGTTTGTAGTATGCTGGAGGCCGTGCGCAGTGCTGACCTGAGGAGTGGGCTATGATGCGGTAGGCACGTGGCCCGGTGTACCAAGTCGCCCGTTTGGTGTCTCAGGAACCCTGCACACATCGTTTGGGGCTGTGAGCGAAACCCCGGCCGGATCTCCTCATGGATGGAACCCGAATAGGTGATAAACCTGGACTAGAGACTTGTGTGGAGTCAGGTCGTGGCCGACTCCCTCGCCAGGCTTCCGCTTGAAGGTTGCCGAGATACACGACGTGTACATGGTGGTAAGTGGTGAGAGCGTGTGTGAAGAAGTACACCCCTGCATGGTTATAAATGATCTATTCAAATAGCCGTGTCCGCGGTAAAAGACTTCCGGGTTGCCTCTACAGTTCATAGACAAGTGAAAGTGGATACTCTAAAATGCGCAAGATAAGCATGAGTGCTATGGATGGTGTTCTCGTAGGTAGACGGGAGCGGATCCATAGTGGTGTATTGAAATGGTGAATATGTGGACTCGTGTGCGCCACCTCAAAGAAGTTACTTGCAGTAGTAGTTCAGGTTAGCCACTGAGTCAAAGCTGGCTTGCTGAAGTTAAACCCCACCATCCCTTTGTTGATAATGATGCATATGTAGTTAGTTCTAATATAAGTCTTGCTGGGTACATTTGTACTCACGTTTGTTTAATTTGTATTTTTGCAGAGAGACTTTAGTCTCACTAGTAGTTCCACGTGGACTTCGATGTTTAGCTTGATACCTCAGCTACGATCTTGTGCCCTCGGCAGGATCTAGTAGATAGTCAGGCTTCTCAGCCTTTTTCATTTGTAGATGTCTCTACTCAGACATGTTAAGCTTTCGCATGTGCTTGACTTGTATGCTCTGAATGTTGGGTCATGATACCCATGTTTGTAATATCTCGCTCCTCAGAGCCTATTGAATAAATACTTTGAGTCATAGAGTTTGTTTGTGATGCCATGTTGTATTTACACATATCGAGCATATTGTGTGTATGATTGAAATGCTTGGTATGTGTGGGATCCGACAACCTAGTTGTCTATCCTTGGTAGCCTCTCTTATGGGGAAATGTAGTCTAGTGCTTCCACCGAGCCATGGTAGTCTGCTATAGCCCGATTTACCGGAGTCCTGTTAGCCCAGTTGCTACTGCTCCGGAAAACTTAGACTGGCTGGCATGTGTCCTTCTTTGATCATGTGTTTGTCCCTTCAGAGAAATGTCACGCGGTGTCTTTCGGAGTCCTATTAGCCTGCTACAGCCCGGATTACCGGAGTCCTGCTAGCCCAGTTGCTACAGCCCGAGTTTACTCGCTGATGACCGACACGTTTGTTGCTGGGTCATGTATGCCTGTCCCTGTAAGTTAGTGACACTTTGGGTTCATCACTAGTCATGTCGGACCGGGTTCTCTGTCATATGGATGCTAGCGACACTATCATATATGTGAGCCAAAAGGCGCAGACGGTCCCGGGCCAGGTAAGGTGGCACCCGTGGGAATACCGTGCGTGAGGCCACAAAGTGATATGATGTGTTACATGCTAGATCGATGTGGCTTAGGTTCGGGGTCCTGACAGCTTTGGTATCAGAGCCTGACTGCCTGTAGGATTACCAAGCCAAACTGGTCGAAGTTGAGTCTAGAAATTCTTTAGTTATGTAAGGGAATTGATTGTGGAAGGGAACGTAAGGCTCTTTTTACTCCTTTACCTTATGCCTTCTGATCTGAGTCAACCTCTTCTCTTCTACGGGGATTAAGAACTAGGCTTTCTATTCTTTCTATCAGGTTCATGTGTTACTAATCCGTAGACTCATAGGAATGTTGGTTCCAAGCCTTAGTTCAGTTCCTACTACTTCTGTGTGTTGACAATTGATCTCAGAACTTTGATATTGCGATGTTTAGTGGTTATGCCACCATTTTGCAGGATGTCTCAAATCATTTTGAGCATTTACAGCCGTTATGCTGCTCGACTCATCCCAGGTTTCTAAATAGTCTGATGCATTTGCAAATCCCTTCTTTCCATTCGCAATGTTTCTTTGGGCCAGTTCAACCACACTAATCGGTGAGTTGAGGTACTCAGTTGCCTCGACATATATGTTGGATCTATTATTATGGCCTAGTTGTCTTAGAGAACCACTCAGTAATCTAGCAATGCTTTGTGTCCCCAGTGTGATGATTCTGGCCATTATTCTCGAAAGCATCCCATGATGCCATTTAGTATGTAGGTATTCTATTCCTGGGTTCTTGAACCCAAGATTCACCATACTTGCCTCATGTTGATAGTGTTTGCTAGTTCCTTTAGGATATTAGTAACCTTTGCGATAGTCCTCGAGGTCCGTGGTATCTCATTCTTCCAATACCATGAACCAGCCAAGGCAGACGTTCTCTGAATTAAAGGATCACAATAAGAGTGCTCTCGATGAGTTCTCCGTTCTACATTGTGAATCTGCTAGTCCTACCTCTGCGCATGGATTATCCGTAAGAAACCTGTTGAACTTGGTTCGAGATACTAATCTATGCATCCACAACTCAGAAAGTTATATGCTCCTTGAGTTGTCCATTTTCAGTTGTATTCCGACCATCATCTATTAGTTGATTGTCAAAAGTATGTGTGCAATCATGTTCATCGACACCTATTATTCTTGTGGTCCGTCAAGCCATTCTATTTCGGAATGACTAGGAGAAACAAACTCCCGCACCCCATCCATTTCTTGGATTGGATCAAATCAGTTGTAACCCGCAGATCAAAATGCTAAACCAGCTTTTGTTCTATTCTACCTTGGAGTATTACCCCCTTTATGTCAGGAATTTTCATGAGAATTGCACCACCTCTTATGAATTCCTGATTTAGTGATACTTCTTGCCATCATTATTCATACCTCGGTTCCGTGTTATGATAACCGGAACGTCGACAAGTGAATCATGATGTGTGAAATCTATATTCCTAGCAACTTTGTTGCTTGGTAGTTAAAAGGACAATAATTTCATTCCTAGCGTGTTGGTTTTTGAATCACCACTCTAAGATTAATCGTCCTACCTAGTCCTTATTTCTGGTGCAATCTTTGATCAACGAGTTAGGATTCCATCAATCGCTCGCTCTTTTGATCATACTGTCTTGCCCTGAAAAGCAAGATTGCTCCCGAGCCTAATGACATATTGGTGGTTCGTGATTTTACGATTATCTTCTCGGAAGTATCACCAGGTTGTTCCCTAGTCGTTATGTTGAGTTCGTGATCAAGTTGATTTTTTTTATAAACTACCCTTTCTCCAAGAATCTGTGTTGGATACCCCTGAGCTAGTTGGTTAAGCTAAACAACAACTTGGAGAGTTGGAAGATAAAAGCTTGCCTAACTTAGTTCGCTCCAAAGGGATATCCTTGTGTTTGTGTGTTAGCTAAAGAAAGATGATATCTTCATCGATTGGTCCCTGTGATCAGTTGTTGGACCTATTGTCTTATCAAAACTTTGATTTGAGTATGGTCTATCACCAAATCAAATCAGTACCAATGATGTTCGTAATGTTGTCTTACTCGGGGTTGTACCTCGAGCATACACCATTATATCTTTTGGGCCTGACCAATACTATCGCCTTGTACACATAGTTGTGGAATTCCATCTTCATGGAAATCTTGATGAATTGTTGTTGAGACCATCAGCAGCATTTTATCCTCTCCGTGATTCATGATGAACATTAAAGCTAGCATTGGAAACTTTGTAAGCATTGCCTTCATGTTCTACTCATGAGGTATACATTTGGATGAAAGAAGTGACTTCCTCTAATTCATGTGCACTTGATGCAAGTTGCCGCTGTGAATTTGAGAAAGCTTGTTTTTGCTTCCTCTGGAATCATCCCAAGTTAGTCACACATAAGTGCGAAGTACTCTATGGTTTGATAGGTTGGCCGCCTCCACTCCATATGTGTTTCCTAGCACACCAAGCCACTGATTGACTTGTTCAAGGAGAAGAAGTTCCTTCTTAAGAATCATGACTTAGGTTTGTACTTCGATATTCTCGATGATGGTTCCCAACCTGAACACGGTAGTGTTTTGTTGTAAGAGTATTATGTGCTCATGCTTGTCTTGGACGGCGTGTTCACATGTATGTAGCAGAACCAGCTCATGTTTTGGAGCATGCTATCGTAGTTCATTTCCAGAGAATCTCGCAATGTCATCTCGTCGACTTGTGTTGCAAACTTTCTCCTCAGACATGTGAGTCTGGAATATCCTGACGCTAATCTGATCTGAATCTCAGGCCGATATGACGGTTGGAACATTCCCAACATTTGCATTTTGTTCCTAGCTTGCACCGCCATTGTGCCAACTTCCCATGGGCTGCCACTCTCACTAATTGTTGTTCAGGATCATCTTCAGAAGTGGTCCTACCATGGGTCCCATCCATTTCCGATGATAAGAAAAAAGCATCCATTGTGTTGTCTTCAACAACGTAGTCCACATCATCCATTCTAGTATCAGTATGCCATTCCTTCGAACTCCTTCAAACAATCGATTGTGATTTGCCTTAGGCTGGTATGGAGAGTTTCAATGATCTTTATATCAAAAGTAATTCTTTTTGCCACTTAAGGGAATAATTCTATGAGTCACCTCCTCTAAGATGTCTCGTTTTGGTTTCATCGAAACTCAAATCGTCGCTACGATGACAACCGTTCACCACCTTCTTAGGTGTGGAATTGTTATCTACCTAGTGAACCCTCGTCATCTGTTCCACTCCATCCCTCTAGATGTATGCTTCGTGTCTCAGCTCAAGAGATGCTTCAATGACTCACTCCTTGAGTTGATCCTGAGTTGTTTGATCTTTGAGAAGATCGATCCTTCTAGAGTTTCCCTTTTCCTCTTGGTGTCATGTTGGTTGGAGTTCTTAGAGCAAGACATCGAGATAGAGATGGTAATCGAATCTACGTTCCCATGAAGAGCAATCTGGATCGTGAAGATTGTGTTAGTTTGTGTTCCTCCTTCATCTTACCCTACGCTTGAATCTCTGGACGAGATTCTTGTTTAGTGGGGGTGAGTTGTCACATCCCTAGCTTCTAGTTCTGTCCGCTGTTGCATAATGCTTGCATCATGTTTAATTTCATGGAAATTTGAAATGGGGGTGATCAAACCTTAGCACTTTGAAATCCAAATAGGTCTAGCTTAAATAAATTGCATTCAAGAACCCAAAATGCTCTTCTTTGATGTTTGATATTTTTGGCAATGGTTTTGATCCATACCACAAATAATGAACATTTTCTAAGGAACAATTTGGGAACTGAATTTAGGTCATAAAGTATTTGAATTGGGGCATTTAATTGCTATAAATATTATTAAATGCTCCAACAATTCTGAAAATAGCTAAGGGCCTCTGAGATAATTCAGTTATAGCCCATAATTAATTTCAGGATTTATAGAAATGATTGGTGTTTTTACTAAATCAAAAACAAAGTTGTAAAATAGAAAACAAAACCAAAATAGAAAAAGGGCACAAAACCCACCTGGGCCACCTACCTGTAGCCGGCCCAGCTCGCTGGCCCAACCCACCTGGCGCTCCCTGTCGTCTTCCTCCCCGAGCCAATAGGAAGAGCGCGTGCTTGCCGCACGTGCACACGCGCCCGTGCCACCTCCTACCTGGCTGCCTGCGTCACCGACGCCCTGGATGCCTCCAACGTTGCCACGCTACCCC
>NC_041383.1:534240455-534253713 GCF_002162155.2 Triticum dicoccoides | reverse complement strand
CCCGTCCTCACCCTCTCCCCTGGATCTCTCTCTCTCTCTCACTCACCCGAACGGGTTCGTCGCCGCCGATCATCACCACCGCGGCCACCAGCCAGCACTAGACCCATGGACCAGCCCCCGAGCTCCGTGGCGCCACCCTCATCCTCTCAGTCAGCTCACGTGGCCGGAAGAGCCCCAACGCGCCGTCCCCAACCTCTTCTTCGTCGTCGGCCTCCGTGGATCTCCATCGTCGACTCGCCGCCGTCCGAGCTTCCTCGAGCATGCTGGCCATCCCTACGGCACCGCAGTGAGGCCCCGAGCATTTTCCCCCTCTCCCCGCGGTCAACCCCTTCCTTTAGCCGCCTCCTACACTGGAGCCGAGATGCTCCGCCGCACGAGCTCAACGCCGGGGTCCTTTCGATGACCATTTGGTCCTGCATATGTCCATTGGCCTCGTGCGCACGCGAAGAACACGTAGGTACTAACTGCTAGCCTCTCTGCATGCTGCGTCATCGGTTTCGTCGACGCCTGAGCTCCGGCCGCCGCCATAGCTCGTCGCCAGGCACGATTCCGGTGACCCCGCGACCTCCCGCTTGGCCCTCTGGATGTGCAATATCAAGGGCTACTCCCTGGTGCCCTCAGCGCGCTAAGCCGACGCCTCTAGCGCAAGTCCGGCGTGCCCCGCCGTGCCCTGTGGTCATAGCCGGCAAGTCTCCAACGTGATGACGTGGCACCATCATTATGGACTAATGACCCTGCTAATTAGCCCCCTCTCTCACAGACATATGTGCCCCACGCCCTTAACTAACCACGGCTTAAACTTCTGTCTAGATTAGTTTAATCACGCAGGACCCACCACTCAGAGTTGACTGTGCTGACGTGTCTGTTGACCCGACCCCACCTGTCAGTGACACTAAACAACATTGGGGCGCTGACCAATGGACCCCACTAGTCAGGTTTGACCTGGATCGGGTCAGTTGACCTGCTGACGTCACACTGACGTCAGGCTGATGCAGTAAATCATTTTCTGGATTAAACTTAAGTCAGGAAATTCCAAAAAATGCCCAAAACTTCTGAAATTCATAGAAATTCAACCATAACTCCAAATGAAACAAATTATATATGAAAAATGATCAGAAAAATCCAATCTATCCTTCTATACATGTTTAATGCATGATAGAACAACTTATGACTACTGTTTAGTACAAATCATATGAATGGCGTTTAAATAACCACACGTGGAGTTTTAATTTGAATCTTGGATTCAAACCAACTTCATTTAATCTATTGCTAGTTGCATTAGCTCAAATCACAACATATTGACATGTCATGGCCGACTCCCTCGCCAGGTCGTGGCCGACTCCCTCTCCAGCCTTCTGCTTGAAGGTTGCTGAGATACACGACGTGTACATGGTGGTAAGTGGCGAGAGCGTGTGTGAAGAAGTACACCCCTGCAGGGTTATAAATGATCTATTCAAATAGCAGTGTTCGCGGTAATTCGGGTTTCCTCTATAGTTCATAGACAAGTGAAAGTGGATACTCTAAAATGCGCAAGATAAGCGTGAGTGCTATGGATGGCGTTCCCGTAGGGAGACGGGAGCAGATCCATAGTGGTGTATTGAAATGGTGAATATGTGGACTCGTGTGCGCCACCTCAAAGGAGTTACTTGCAGTAGTAGTTCAGGTTAGCCACTGTGTCAAAGCTGGCTTCCTGAAGTTAAACCCCACCATCCCTTTGTTTATAATGATGCATATGTAGTTAGTTCTGATGTAAGTCCTGCTTGGTACATTTGTACTCATGTTTGCTTAATTTATGTTTTCGCAGATAGACTTCAGTCTCGCTAGTAGTTCCGTGTGGACTTCGACGTTTAGCTTGACACCTCAGCTACGATCTTGTGCCCTCGGCAGGATCTGGTAGATAGTCAGGCTTCTCAGCCTTTTTCATTTGTAGATGTCTGTACTCAGACATGTTAAGCTTCCACATGTGCTTGACTTGTATGCTCTGAATGTTGGGTCATGATACCCATGTTTGTAATATCTCGCTCCTCGGAGCCTATTGAATAAATACTTTGAGTCGTAGAGTTTTGTTGTGATGCCATGTTGTATTTACACATATCGAGCATATTGTGTGTATGATTGAAATGCTTGGTATATGTGGGATCCGACAACCTAGTTGTCTATCCTTGGTAGCCTCTCTTGTGGGGAAATGTAGTCTAGTGCTTCCACCGAGCCATGGTAGCCTGCTACAGCCCGGTTTACCGGAGTCCTGTTAGCCTAGTTGCTACTGCTCCGGAAGACTTAGACTAGCCGACATGTATCCTTCTTCGATCATGTGCCTGTCCCTTCGGGGAAATGTCACCCGGTGTCTTTCGGAGTCCTATTAGCCTGCTACAGCCCGAATTTTTGGAGTCCTGCTAGCCTAGTTGCTACAGCCTGAGTTTACTCGCTGATGACCGACACGTTTGTTGCTGGGTCATGTATGCCTGTCCCTGTAAGTTAGTGACACTTTGGGTTCATCACTAGTCATGTCGGACCGGGTTCTCTGTCATATGGATGCTAGCGACACTATCATATATGTGAGCCAAAAGGCGCAGACGGTCCCGGGCCAGGTAAGGTGGCACCCGTGGGAATACTGTGCGTGAGGCCACAAAGTGATATGATGTGTTACATGCTAGATCGATGTGGCTTAGGATCGGGGTCCTGACATACACGTTCCTTCTCGGAACCACAGGCCTTCTTGAGAGAAGCTCCGGTTTGCAAGAAGCTTATACCAAAGCTTGTCCCAATTCGGCCAAAAAAATTACCGCAACATGTTGGTGCCATGTCATGATACCATGCCAAGTTTCATGATTTTCAGGTGTGTTTTGGATTTACATGAATTAAAAAAAACAAGTTTCTCAATCTTTCCGGCCGAGCCACGACGCCCAGATGTTTGAATTTCATTCCCATTTCTTGCATGGGACCTATAATTCACCCAAGGACACACATGTAATTTTTCAACCAACTTCGGTGCACTAGAGCATGTGCTTGTAGTTCAAATTTGAATTCTCTACATTAAATGACCATAAATTCAATTAATGTATAATAAAGGCCAAACGAACCCGGTATAATTAAAAAATCGAGCACAGTACTTCTATTTGGTCTAATATGCCTGTGTAAAAAAATTAAGGCGGGAGAAGGCAATGTACGTATGTCATTTCACACATGGAGGTGACACGTTCCTCTCGGAACAACGAGCCTTCTTGAGAGAACCTCCGGTTTTCAAGAAGCTTATACCAAAGCTTGTCCCAATTCGGCCAAAAAATTTACCGTATCATGTTTGTGCCATGGCATGACACCATGCCAAGTTTCTTGATTTTCAGGCATGTTTTGGATTTACATCAATTAAAAAACCAAGTTTCTCAATCTTTCCGGCCGAGCCACGATGCCCAGATGTTTGAATTTCATTTCCCATTTCTTGCATGGTACCTAGAAATTCACCCAAGGACACACATGTGATTTTTCAACCAACTTTGGTGCATTGGAGGATGTGCTTGTAGTTCAAATTTGAATTATGCATATTAAATGACCAGAAATTCAATTAATGTATAAGAAAGTCCAAACAAACCCGGAATAATTCAAAATTTTAACACGGCACTCATATAGTTCTATGTTGCCTCTGTGAAAAAATAAGGGGGGGGAGGTAGCGTATGTCGTTTTGAACACAAAGGTGACACGTCCCCCTCGGGAACCACGAGTCTTCTCGAGAGAAGCTTCGGTTTGCAAGAAGCTTATACCAAAAACTTGTCCAGATGCAGCCATTTTTTTAACACAACATGTTGGTGCCATGACATGATACCATGCCAATTTTCATGATTTTCAGGCGAGTTTCGAATTTCCAGGAATTTAAAATCCAAGTTTCTCAATGTTCCCGACCGAGCCACGACGCCCAGATGTTTGAATTTCATTCCCATTTCTTGCATGTGACCTATAAATTCACCCAAAGACACACATGTGATTTTTCAACAAACTTTGGGCCACTGGAGCATGTGCTTGTAGTTCTAATTTGAATTATGCACATTAAATGCCGATAAACTCAATTAATCCATAACAATGCCAAATGAACCCGGAATAATTCCAAATTTGAACACGACACTCATGTATTGCATGTTCACTATACATAAATGTTCTAACAATTCAAACACCGTCCTTTCCCTCCGTAACACCATTTTGTCTTCCAAAACATAATGAAAAAATTAGGTATATCACAAACAGTTTACTAGAAAGAATCGTGTGGGATGCGATATAAAATATCTTGGTGCACCGTCTTGTCTGGCTTACGCAGGAAGCTTTGTCGTTTACATTCCACCACCTCCGCTTGAACCACACTTGCGCGCCAGTTTCTCATGGCACAGAGCGAAATTTTTTTGCCACCGCGAAAATATCTATCTCCCCACCCCCTCCCTCCCACCAGAAGCCACATTTCCTCTGTTCCTCCTTGCTTTCCAAGTTCAAACCTCCAAGCTCAGCCTCCTCGCCGGCGACCCTTCTTCTTGCAGCACCGCCTCCTTGCCGGTGACCCTTCTTCTTGCAGCGCCGCCTCCTCGCTGGTGACCCCTCTTCTTGCAGTGCCGCCTTCTCGCCGGCGACCCTTCTTCTTGCTGCGCGGCCTCCTCGCCGCTGACCCTTCTTCTTGCTGCGCATCCTCGTCGATATGGTCATGTAATCCACACCCCACCCACACCATCCTCCTCCTTTCCCGTCCCACATGCCCTGACCGACGATGCGACACCTTCCACCAAAATCACTGCCCCCTCCTCCAATTAAGCGCCGCCCACAGCCATTTTGCACGCAGTATAACATGGAGCTCGGTAGCATCTGGCAGCAGAGAAGCAAATTGCGGTTGCACGTACCGATGAGGTCGCTATAGCTGCCAGGCGTGCCGACCACCAGATCTTGGAGGAGCACATCGTCTTCGAGGCCACCGTCAACCCCGCCACACGGTTGTCTACTTTAAAATATAGTTCGTGCTGTTTTCTCGAGGCCACCGCCAATGCCTTCTAGTGATTTGTCCTTTGTAATGTTAATATGCAATCTGATGTTGTCGGATTTCGGGTTCCGGCAAAACCCTTGAGGTTCAAACACTGGGGTGCGCACAAAGATTTCCCCTACCGAATCTCGCTCTTAGCCTCACCGCGATCCCTAAGCTTAGCATCATGAACTCACAACACAAGAGACACAATATTTATACAGGTTTGGGCCACCGTTGTGGTGTAATACCCTACGCTTATGTGGCGGTGGTGGATTGCCTCTTGGGCTGATGATGAACAGTACAAGGGAAGAACAGCCTCCTGAGGAGAGGTGTTCTTGAGCTGGTGTGGTGTGAAGATGAGCCGAATTCGTCCCCTTCTACTATGGTGGCTAGCCCTATTTATGAAGTCCTTGGTCCTCTCCCCAAATATTGAGTGGCAAGGGATCCGACAACGACCAATTTGAAAGGGGAAAACTAGTACAAGCTATCCTGACTAAAGGTGGTCTTCGCCTGTTAAAGGCGCTGGTGGTGACGCCGTCTTGGGCTCCACGATGACCTCCGTCCTGCCATCCTGCTGGTCTTGGTCTTGTTGCACCGATATGGAAACATTTGCCTTATGCCTTGGTACTCTACGCCTGCGCTTGCCCCCTTAGCACCAAAGGGGAAACAAGGACACTGCATGCGCTGGCGCCCGCTTGGCCTTGGTCATCATGGCTTGCGTCATGGGAACCTCGCGAGGTACCCCTTGCCTTGATTGCTCCTCCCCCTCGCGAGCCTGCCTGGTGAGGCCGCTCCTGAGGAGGCCTTGTGTCGTCCGCCCCGTGAGGCTTGGCCCCTCGTGAGGGTCTTGGGTGTTGGTTGATGAAGACGGGCCATACTGGGCCACTGGTGGAGCCACTCCGCGGGCCGCAGGTAGGCAAGTCTGGGGACCCCGTTCCTAGAACGCCGACAGTAGCCGCCGGGCCCAAGGCACTCTCGGACTTGGCTTAGCGGCGAAGCCAAAGGGCAAGTGCGGAGCGCCACGGGTCCCAACAGCCTGCGCCCTTGGTCGATGTGTGGCGGCTGATTGGACGTGGGAGTCTCCGCTTCCCCATGCTGCCCCAATATCTGCCTGGCTAGGTAGCCACAGTGCCCTACACAGTTATTTCCTCCTTGCAGGCGGCGTGCTTCCTATCCTCCCTTATTCCTCGAGCCCCTGCTTCTACTCCCAATCTGAGTCGAGCTCTACCCCCTCCATTGCCATGGAGCCGACTAGCACGGAGAAAGGGAAGAAGCCTCTGTCCTCAGCCAACCCGCCCCCGACAATCGAGCCCGCCATCGGCCGATCGCGGGTGCTCAACCTGGAGGCCATGGGCAAGGTCTGCCCTGCACTCGCTTCCAGCATCAATGAGTGGGGAGGGACGGTGGCTTGGCTTGCGTCCCGAGCCTCCATTAACAAGACAACCACTGAGGCTCGGTTCTTTGTTGACGCCCTGTGGGTTGGCCTGGTACCCCCTTTCTCCGCCTTCTTCAACGCAGTGCTTTCCCATTACCAGATTGACATGTTGCATCTTGATCCCCAATCCATTGCCCTTCTCATCGTCTTCGCCTTCGTTTGCGAGGCCATGGTGGGCATTGCTCCTTCCGTTGCCCTCTTGCGCCATTTCTTCTCGCTGCATCTAACCGACCCCTCGCAGTGCTCGGGGTGCCTGAGCTTCCAGGCTGTGGCAGAGACAGCCGCCTCGGGGTTTGATTTTGATCTCCCATCGTCCACGAGCGAGTTTCAGATGCGGTGGGGTGTATGAGGATGTTGGGGTGCTCAGCCCCCTGCTCTCGCCTCCATCGTCGCCCACCATCCCCAACTCCGGCTGGGGCCACGAGAAGCTTGCGAGCTCCCGCCTTTCCTTCGTCTGGCTCTGGCTGAAGAGATTGAGAGACCTTGGTGTGATAGTGCCCCAGGTGGTGAAGGAGTTCCTCCAGCATCGTATTGCCCCTCTCCAATGCCATTCCCGGCCGATGTGGGCCCTGGCCGGTGACCGGGTTCGCATGAGGCTTCAGGAGTCAAAGCTCTCGCCCAAAGAGTGAAGGACGGTGCTTGAAGTCTTGACTGCCAACCCCTTGCCAGGCGATATGCCGCAATGGGGTTGTCTCTTGTATCTCTGCTTGAATAGGGTTGAGTTCGCAGGGCAGATGCCTTCCTTCAATGAATGGGGGCTGTGCCCGGTTGGCCTTGTGGGGCCTCGCGAGAATCCTGTCGTCGTGGCTCCCCTCCTTGCCGCCAGCACCGAGCTTGCCCCAAGAGTGGACGCAGGGAGGCAAGCATTGCTTGAGGCCGAATGCGCGGGCGTCGAGGTGCCGACGCTGCTCGAGGTTCCCGAGGCGCCATCCTCAGGAACACATGAGGCCCGCCCTGAGGCGGTCATTGAGGGGGAGATGCAGTCTACGGTGGGGTCAGCTAGAGAAGCAAGCTAGCATGAGGTGGAGCCTGATTCCTCTTCCCAACTTGGCGCTCCTGAGGTCGACCTCCTGAGTGCCTCTGTAGCCGCGCGCCGCGCTGGCCTCCATGTCCAACGCCTTGCCTGGTTCCGTGTGGACTTCGCCGCGCTCTGTAAGAGGAAGGAGTCTTCGAGATGCAGTGGTGGCACCATCCGGTCATTGAAATATAGGAAGTATAACGCCATAGACGGGTAAGTACCTTATCCTTGTAACTCCCAATCGCTGCTTCCCTTCCTGACCGTGGCACTTCAGGATCCCTCCTGCCAAGTCCGTTGAGTCTCCCGAGGAGCAACCTCCTCCGACCTTGCCTTCATCGCTAGCCTTGAGAGCCCTAGGCCTGCACGCCGCCCCTAGCGCGGGGTCAGCTAGAGAAGCAAGCTTGCTTGCAAGGTGCCTTGAGCCCGTGCCCTTGCCGTCCTTCCTTCGCAACCTTGCCTGGAGCACGACCAGCTTTCCCAGGGCTCCTCCCCTAGTCGTGGACGGCAGCTGGTTGGCGTCGACCCTAGGTTCCTCTTCAAGTGGCGAGCCTGCGCTGGCCCGAGTCCCTTGCGGGGCTTGGCCAGCGACCGTGGGGGCACCAGCCCCCAGCCCCCTGCTGAGAGGGGGCGAACCGCTTCAGGTCCCGCCAACGGTGCCCGCGATGGGGGACGACATCAGCCGGGCCAGCGACCGTGGGGGCACCAGCCCCCAGCCCCCTGCCGAGAGGGGGCGAACCGCTTCAGGTCCTGCCGACGGTGCCTGCGATGGGGGACGACATCAGCCACGCGCTCAAGTTTGCGCGCGAATGAAGCATCGTCCACCACGAGTTCTTCCAGAAGGCGATGGACGCAATGGGCTAGCTCGGTGGAGAACTTGCGGATGTAGACGCACGCCTTGAAGCCGAGGGCCTACGGCTGATCGAGGAGCGACATAAACTGAAGGTGGCCATCAACCTCGCGCGCCACCAGTGCGGGCTTGACAACACGATGGCTGAGCCATCCCTTGCAGCCTCGCGTGAGGCCTGCTCCCGAGCTTTGGAGGAGGCTCGGGACGCAGATCGTCGTCGCAAGATTGCAAAGAAGCGCGCGTGGGAGCTCCAAGCCTGGAGCGCTTCCTTGGAGTAGCAGGTGGAGTTGCACCAAGCCGCCCTTGCGTCGCTGAGGGAGACGCCTGTCATGGAGGAGGAGCTCCGGAAGCATGAGGAAGCGCTGACGCTGGAGGCCGCTGAGCGCAGTCTTGAGCTTGAGCAGTTGGAGATGAGGGAGCACCAGGTTGCCCAAGCGGAGGACAAGGTTGGTGTGCGTGAGGCTTGGGTCCAGTAAGAGGTCAACCATCGCGTGGCCGAGGCTCTCGCAGATCTTGCGAGCAGGTATGACTGAAGCTGAAGCTGGTTGAAGCCGAGGTTGCGGGCAGGACTGCCGCCCTTAGGTCCAGGTTGACTGAAGCGGAACGGCACGCGGAGGCCGCTGCAGCCGCCGTGGTCTCAGCGTAGCCTGAGGTGGCCTCCGCCCACGCCGAGCTGCTTCCTCTTCAGCAGCGGGTTGTCGATGCCAAGTACATCGCGCGGCAGAACAGAGAGGAAAGCTTTGACGATGGACGTTGGAGCACGTGCATGGCCCCATGCTCCAGGACCTCAGGAACAGGGCCAACGCGGCCCTGGGCAACATCTCTAATGAGAACGCCCCACATCCCCACGCGACCGACTATGCCAGTCATCTCCGCTTCTCCACTAACCTTGTGACGCGCCTGGAGAACCGCTCCGAGAGAGCTCACCAGCTTGTTGAGGAGAGGAGTCGCAGCCTGCTCGGGCGCACGTTTTCCCGCGTCTTCAGACATCTTCAGAACACCAATCCCGACTTTGACTTTGACGCCACCATCACGACGACGGGGTGGTAGTGCGGTGGATGAAGGCGACGTGGTCGATGATGGTGACAGTGGCGCCGGTGATGGTGATGGCGGTGCCAGCGCCAGTGGTGCCAGCGATGCATCTGGATGCGACCCGGGGGACGCGGTGAGCGATATGTCTGACTGATCCCGTGTTTCTCTGTTGTTTATCCTGCATGCAGAAGCTCGGGCGCGGCCCCAAAGGTTGTACGAGCATTTTGGGAGGGGATGCCCCTCATGTAAAAAGATTGCCGTTTTTATGCTTTCAGGGCCAAGCTGAATATATTCTTCTATGAGCCTACGGGCTCTGCGGTGAGCTTGCTATTGTAATTTACCTTTAGCCAGGATAGGTCCTAAACCAGCTCGTGAGGTCGTGAGCTCCCGAGGATCCCCTGAGGGACCTATCGACCCGGTCGAGAGGGCCTCGCGAGAGCAAGCGTCGGTCGTGGTACGACAAGGGTGTAGTGTACGTGCGCTTCGCCCAGCCCCGCCCGCGAGGGGCTCGCGAGGGGGAGGCAGCCGGTCCGAACTCCAAATTAAGACAGGAACCAGAACAGAAGAAATCGCACGAATGAGGAAAGTCACCCTCCTCGCACACACAAATGAAAATTCAACTCCAACTTAAATCCGAAGCAAGGAAGCACGACTACAGAAAGGGAGTCAAAAAGCAAATGGTCGGGTCCGGCGCCTAGTCTAGTCTTCGACGTCTTCTCACCAGCGTGGAGCTAAGTGCTGTCACTGGGCGTGGGAGAGAGCCCCCGAGGCCCAAGGGCGGCACTCCTGAGACTCCGGGGCGTGTACAGCCCCACTGATTATTACGTGAGAGTGTCACGGGCAACGAGCTTCACAGGCACTGGGCCTTTTTCAGAGGCACCGGGCCTTGCTTCATATCGCCAGACAAGGGCTCTACCTTGTGCCACCCTCGACCACCATTGGCGGCGACCGCAAACCAGGACGACACCAAGGGGCAAAGGGGATGCCAGCGGTGCCCTCGGCGACCACGGGTCCTCTGCCAGGGGTAGGCTTTGCAGCACCTTCCCGGCAGAGGGCCTACCTCCGGAGGATGCCTTGCTTCATGCACCGTGGGGAGGGGCCTTGCTCCCGACCCCTCTCCTGCAGCCCCCAGTGCGCTCCTCCTGGTGGAAGGGAGGCTGCCGAGCTAGGGCCGCCGTCTGCTGCTGTGACCTGAACCTCCTGCGACCCATGGTTAGCATAAGCTTGCTCCTGAGGAATTAGTGGTACCCGGTAGCTGCTGCTGCCGGTGCAGTTGGTGAGGCTCCCTTGAGGCTCCTGGAAGGGCTCGGCTTCTGGCGTCTCTTCTTCCCAGCCTGGCCTGAGGAACGAGCCAGGGTCGTCTTCCACCACGTACTCCCGATCCACCATGCGGGGCACGCAAGCCTCTGAAGCCGCCGCCTCGAAGACTTCACCGTGTGCCCCACACTCCATGTTGCCCGGCCTAGCGCACTGTCTTAAGGATGGTAGGGCAACGGCCCGCCCGGGCCATAGGCGGCAACGCGCATGCCCTCATTAACAGAAGGTGGTGCGGGCGCGACCCGGCATCCGGCGATGGTTGAGCTGGTGTCGATGAAGCCTTGGGGCGTGCTTGGGGGCACGTGGGCGCGGGGAGTTCCGCTGTGCGGTCCGGCCGAGGTCCGGGGTGCAAGCTGGAAGCAGAAAGGCAGTGCCCCTGAGGCCGCGGCATCCAGGATCTCGACAACACGCTCTGGCAGCGCATCCCAACCGCTCTCCATCAACCTGCATCGCAGTAGCTCCCGATCCATGGTGAGCGCGGCTCTCATGTTTGCTTGTTCCCGTTGGGTGTGCGGCACCATGGCCGTGGCGTGGCTTGAGGCCCTTGCGGCTGCCCGCACCTGCTGCGGAGTAAGGGCAGGCGGTGTGTGACAGCGCTGCCCGCGCCCCGCGGCGTTCTGCAGTGCGCGAGCTGCCTGTGTCGTGGGGTTGAGGTCTTCTTGGGCAGGCGGCATGGCTCGGGCTGGCCAGGCCACCCAGCGGTCAGCGCTGGTCATCGGGTCACCAGACATGGATGCGAAGGAGCAATGGGACGCTGATCAGCGGAAGGAAGACTTCGGCGCACCCCTACCTGGCGCGCCAAATGTCGGATTTCGGGTTCCGGCAAAACCCTTGAGGTACGAACACTAGGGTGCGCACGAAGATTTCCCCCTACCGGATCTCGCTCTCTGCCTTGCCGCGATCCTTAAGCTTAGCACGATGAACTCACAACACAAGAGACACAAGATTTATATAGGTTCGGGCCACCGTTGTGGCGTAATACCCTACTCCTGTGTGGTGGTGGTGGATTGCCTCTTGGGCTGATGATGAACAGTACAAGGGAAGAATAGCCTCCCGAGGAGAGGTGTTCTTGTACTGGTGTGGTGTGAAGATGAGCCCAATTCGTCCCCTTCTACTGTGGTGGCTACCCTTATTTATAAAGGCCCTGGTCCTCTCCCCAAATATCGAGCGGGAAGGGATCCAACAATGGCCAATTTGAAAGGGGACAGCTAGTACAAGCTATCCTGACTAAAGGTGGTCTTCGCCTATCAAAGGCGCTGGTGGTGACACGGTCTTGGGCTCCATGATGACCTCCGTCTTGCCGTCCTGCTGGTCTTGGTCTTGTTGCACCAATATGGAAACCTTTGTCTGATGCCTTGGTACTCCGTGCCTGCGCTTGCCCCCTAAGCACCAAAGGGGTAAACGAGGACACTGCGCGCGCTGGCGCCCGCCTGGCCTTGGTCGTCATGCCTTGCGTCATGGGAACCTCACGAGGTACCCCTTGCCTTGATCGCTCCGCCCCCTCACGAGCCTGCCTAGTGAGGCCGCTCCTGAGGAGGCCTTGTATCGTTCGCCCTGCGAGGCTTGGCCCCTCGCGAGGGTCTTGGGTGTTGGTTGATGAAGATGGGCTGTACTGGGCCACTGGTGGAGCCATGCCACGAGCCGCAGGCAGGCAAGACTGGGGACCCCCGTTCCTAGAACGCCGACAGATGTTCTTGTTGGGGAACGTAGCAGAAATTCAAAAATTTTCCTACGTAACACCAAGATCTATCTATGGAGAGATCAGCAACGAGTAGAAAGGGGAGTGCATCTACATACCCTTGTAGATCGCTAAGCAGAAGCGTTCAAGTGAACGGGGTTGATGGAGTCGTACTCGTCGTGATTCAGATCACCGATGATCCTAGTGCCGAACGGACGGCACCTCCGCGTTCAACACACGTACAGCTCGACGATGTCTCCCACGCCTTGATCCAGCAAGGAGAGAGGGAGAGGTTGAGGAAGACTCCATCCAGCAGCAGCACAACGGCGTGGTGGTGATGGAGGAGCGTGGCAATCCTGCAGGGCTTCGCCAAGCACCTACGGGAGAGGAGGAGGTGTCACAGGAGGGAGGGAGGCGCCAAGGGATCAGGTATGGATGCCCTCCCTCCCCTCCACTATATATAGGGGCAGGGGAGAGGGGGGAGCCGCAGCCTTGCCCCTTCCTCCAAGGAAGGGGTGCGGCTAAGAGGGGGGGAGGAGTCCATCCTCCCCAAGGCACCTCGGAGGTGCCTTCCCCTTTTAGGACTCTCCCCTTTTTCCTATATCTTGGCGCATGGGCCTCTAGGGGCTGGTGCCCTTGGCCCATGTAGGCCAAGGCGCACCCCCTACAGCCCATGTGGCCCCCCGGGGCAGGTGGCCCCACCCGGTGGGCCCCCGGGACCCTTCCGGTGGTCCCGGTACAATACCGATGACCCCGAAACTTGTCCCGATGGCCGAAACAGGACTTCCTATATATAAATCTTTACCTTCGGACCATTCCGGAACTCCTCGTGACGTCCGGGATCTCATCCGGGACTCCGAACAACATTCGGTAACCACATACAAACTTCCTTTATAACCCTAGCGTCATCGAACCTTAAGTGTGTAGACCCTACGGGTTCG
>NC_041383.1:534187989-534240218 GCF_002162155.2 Triticum dicoccoides | reverse complement strand
GATCGTCGGTATACCGATACCTTGTTCAATCTCGTTACCGGCAAGTCTCTTTACTCGTTCCGTAACACATCATCCCGTGATCAACCCCTTGGTCACATTGTGCACATTATGATGATGTTCTACCGAGTGGGCCCAGAGATACCTCTCCGTTTACACGGAGTGACAAAATCCCAATCTCGATTCGTGCCAACCCAACAGACACTTTCAGAGATACCCGTAGTGTACCTTTATAGCCACCCAGTTACGTTGTGACGTTTGGCACACCCAAAGCACTCCTACGGTATCCGGGAGTTGCACAATCTCATGGTCTAAGGAAATGATACTTGACGTTAGAAAAGCTTTAGCATACGAACTACATGATCTTGTGCTAGGCTTAGGATTGGGTCTTGTCCATCACATCATTCTCCTAATGATGTGATCCCGTTATCAACGACATCCAATGTCCATGGTCAGGAAACCGTAACCATCTATTGATTAACGAGCTAGTCAACTAGAGGCTTACTAGGGACATGGTGTTGTCTATGTATCCACACATGTATCTGAGTTTCCTATCAATACAATTCTAGCATGGATAATAAACGATTATCATGAACAAGGAAATATAATAATAATCAATTTATTATTGCCTCTAGGGCATATTTCCAACAGTCTCCCACTTGCACTAGAGTCAATAATCTAGTTCACATCGATATGTGATTAACACTCAAGGTCACATCCCCATGTGACTAACACCCAAAGAGTTTACTAGAGTCAATAATCTATTTCACATTTACCATGTGATTAACACTCGATGAGTTCTGGGTTTGATCATGTTATGTTTGTGAGAGAGGTTATAGTCAACGGGTCTGAACCTTTCAGATCCGTGTGTGCTTTACAAATCTCTATGTCATCTCCTAGATGCAGCTACCACGTTCTATTTGGAGCTATTCCAAATAACTGTTCTACTTGGAGCTATTCTAAATTGTTGCTCCATTATACGTATCCGGTATCTCTACTCAGAGCTATCCGGATAGGTGTTAAGCTTGCATCGACATAACCCTTTACGACGAACTCTTTTACCACCTCCATAATTGAGAAAATTCCTTAGGCCACTAGTTACTAAGGATAACTTTGACCGCTGTCCTGTGATCCATTCTTGGATCACTCTTGTACCCCTTGACTGACTCATGGTAAAGAACACTTCAGGTGCGGTACACAGCATAGCATACTGTAGAGCCTATGTTTTAAGCATAGGGGACGACCTTCGTTCCTTACTCTCTATTCTGCCATGGTCGATCTTTAAGTCTTAACTTCATACCTTACAACTCAGGCAAGAACTCCTTCTTTGACTGATCCATCTTGAACACCTTCAAGATCACGTCAAGGTATGTGCTCATTTGAAAGTACTATTAAGCGTTTTGATCTATCCTTATAGATCTTGATGCTCAATGTTCAAGTAGCTTAATCCAGGTTTTCCATTGAAAACACTTTCCAAATAACCCTATATGCTTTCCAAAAATTCTACGTCATTTCTGATCATTAATATGTCAACAACATATACTCATCAGAAATTCTATAGTGCTCCCACTCACTTCTTTGGAAATACAAGTTACTCATAAACTTTGTATACACCCAAAATATTTGATCATCATCAAAGCATACATTCCAACTCCGAGATGCTCACTCCAGTCCTCAGAAGGATTGCTGGAGCTTTGCATACTTATTAGCATATTTCAGGATAGACAAAACCTTCCGGTTTTATCACATACAACATTTCCTCAAGAATCGTCGAGGAAACAATGTTTTGACATCCTATCTGCAAGATTTCATAAATAATGCAGTAATCGCTAATATAATTCCAACAGACTCTTAGCATCGCTACGAGTGAGAAAATCTCATCGTAGTCAACTCCTTGAACTTGTCTGAAAACATCTTAACGACAAGTCGAGCTTTCTTCATGGTGACACTTACCATCATTGTCTGTCTTCCTTTCAAAATCCATATGTACCTAACAGCCTTACGACCATCAAGTAGTTCTTCCAAAGTCTACACTTTGTTTTCATACATGGATACTCTCTCGGGTTTTATGGCCTTGAGCCATTTATCGGAATCCGGGCCCACCATCGCTTCTCCATAGCTCGTAGGTTCATTGTTGTCTAGCAACATGACTTCCAAGACAGGATTACATACCACTCTGAAGTAGTACGCATCCTTGTCATCCCACGAGGTTTGGTAGTGACTCGATCCGAAGTTTCATGATCACTATCATAAGCTTCCACTTCAGTTGGTGTACGTGCCACAGGAACAACTTCCTGTGCCCTGCTACACACTTGTTGAAGTGACGGTTCAATAACCTCATCAAGTCTCCACCATCCTCCCACTCAACTTTTCGAGAGAAACTTTTCCTCGAGAAAGGACCCGATTCAAGAAACAATCCCTATTGCTTTCGGATCTGAGACAGGAGGTATACCCAACTGTTTTGGGTGTCCTATGAAGATGCATTTATCCGCTTTGGGTTCGAGCTTATCAGCATGAAACCTTTCCACATAAGCATCGCAGCCCCAAACTTCTAAGAAACGACAACTTAGGTTTCTCTAAACCATAATTCATACGGTGTCATCTCATCGGAATTACGTGGTGCCCTATTTAAAGTGAATGTGGTTGTCTCTAATGCCTAACCCATGAACGATAGTGGTAATTCGATAAGAGACATCATGGTATGCACCATATCCAATAGGGTGCAACTATGACGTTTGGACACACCATCACACTATGGTGTTCCAGGCTGTATCAGTTGTGAAACAATTTCCACAATGTCTTAATTCTGTGCCAAACTCGTGATTCAGATATTCATCTCTATGATCATATCATAGATCTTTTATCCTCTTGTCACGACGATCTTTCAACTTCACACTGAAATTACTTGAACCTTTCAATAATTCAGACTCGTGATTCATCAAGTAAATATACTCAACATCTACTCGAATCATCTGTGAAGTAAGAACATAACGATATTCACTGCATGCCTCAGCACTCATTGGACTGCACACATCAAAATGTGTTACTTCCAACAAGTTGCTATCTTGTTCCATCTTACTGAAAACGAGGCTTTTCAGTCATCTTGCCCATGTGGTATGATTTGCATATCTCAAGTGATTCAAAATCAAGTGAGTCCAAACGGTCCATTTGCATGGAGTTTCTTCATGCATATACACCAATAGACATGGTTCGCATGTCTCAAACTTTTCAAAAACGAGTGAGCCCAAAGATCCATCAATATGGAGCTTCTTCATGCGTTTTATACCGATATGACTTACGTGGCAGTGCCACAAGTAGGTGGTACTATCATTACTATCTTTTGGCATGAACATGTGTATCACTACGATCGAGATTTAATAAACCATTCATTTTCAATACTAATCTTGATGGTAGAGGGAGCGTGCGATGTTTGATCACATCAAACTTGGAAACACTTCCAACACATATCATCAGCTCACCTTTAGCTAGTCTCTGTTTATTCCGTAGCCTTTTGTTTCGAGTTACTAACACTTAGCAACCGAACCGGTATCTAATACCCTGGTGCTACTAGGAGTACTAGCAAAGTACACATTAACACAATGTATATCCAATATACTTCTATCGACCTTGCCAGCCTTCTTATCCACCAAGTATCTAGGGTAATTCTGCTCTAGTGGTTGTTCCCCTTATTACAAAAGCACTTAGTCTCGGGTTTGGGTTTTACCTTGGGTTTCTTCACTAGTGCAGCAGCTGATTTGCCGTTTCATGAAGTATCCCTTCTTGCCCTTGCCCTTCTTGAAACTAGTGGTTTCACCAACCATCAACAATTGATGCTCCTTCTTGATTTCTACTTTCGCGGTGTCAAACATCGCGAATACCTCAAGGATCATCATATCTATCCCTGATATGTTATAGTTCATCATGAAGCTCTAATAGCTTGGTGGCAATGACTTTGGAGAACCATCACTGTCTTATCTGGAAGATCAACTCCCACTCGATTCAAATGATTGTTGTACTCAGACAATCTGAGCACAAGCTCAACAATTGAGCTTTTCTCCTTAGTTTGCAGGTTAAGAAAGTCATCGGAGGTCTTATACCTCTTGGCATAGGCACGAGCCTGAAATCCCAATTTCAGCCCTCAAAACATCTCATATGTTTCGCGACGTTTCAAAAATGTCTTTGGTGCCTCAACTCTAAACCGTTTAACTGAACTATCACGTAGTTATCAAAACGTGTATGTCCGATGTTCGCAACATCCACAGACGACGTTTGGGGTTCAGCACACTGAGCGGTGCATTAAGGACATAAGCTTTCTACTGTCCGCATAATCGCTACTATCAACTTTCAACTATATTTTCTCTAGGAACATATCTAAACAGTAGAACTATAGCGTGAGCTACGACATAATTTGCAAAAACCTTTTGACTATGTTCAGGATAATTAAGTTCATCTTATGACCTCCCACTCAGATAGACATCCCTCTAGTCATCTAAGTGATTACATGATCCGAGTCAAACTAGGCCGTGTTCGATCATCACGTGAGACGGACTAGTCATCATCGGTGAACATCTTCATGTTGATCGTATCTTCTATATGACTCATGTTCGACCTTTCGGTCTCCGTGTTCCGAGGCCATGTCTGTACATGCTAGGCTCGTCAAGTTAACCCTAAGTGTTTCGCGTGTGTTCCGAGGCCATGTCTGTACATGCTAGGCTCGTCAACACCCGTTGTATTTGAACGTCTGAATAAAACACCCGATCATCACGTGATGTTTTGAAACAGCGAACTGTCGCAACGGTGCACAGTTAGGGGAGAACACTTCTTGAAATTGTTGTAAGGGATCATCTTATTTACTACCGTCGTTCTAAGCAAATAAGATGTATAAACATGATAAACATCACATGCAATCAAATAGTGACATGATATGGCCATCATCACTTTGCTCCTTTTGATCTCCATCTTCGGGGCTCCATGATCATCATCGTCACCGGCATGACACCATGATCTCCATCATCATGATCTCCATCATCGTGTCTTCATGAAGTTGCCTCGCCAACTATTACTTCTACTACTATGGCTAACGGTTAGCAATAAAGTAAAGTAATTACATGATGTTTAAGTTGACACACAGGTCACAAATAAATTAAGACAACTCCTATGGCTCCTGCCGGTTGTCATACTCATCGACATGCAAGTCGTGATTCCTATTACAAGAACATGATCAATCTCATACATCACATATATCATTCATCACATCCTTTTTGGCCATATCACATCACATAGCATACCCTGCAAAAACAAGTTAGACGTCCTCTAATTGTTATTTGCATGTTTTACGTGGCTGCTATGGGTTTCTAGCAAGAACGTTTCTTACCTACGCATGAACCACAACGTGATATGCCAATTGCTATTTACCCTTCATAAGGACCCTTTTCATCGAATCCGATCCGATTAAAGTGGGAGAGACAGACACCCGCCAGCCACCTTATGCAACTAGTGCATGTTTGTCGGTGGAACCGGTCTCACGTAAGCGTACGTGTAAGGTTGGTCCGGGCCGCTTCATCCCACGATGCCGCCGAATCAAGATAAGACTAGTAACGGCAAGCATATTGAACAATATCGACGCCCACAACTACTTTGTGTTCTACTCGTGCAAAGAATCTACGCAATAGACCTAGCTCATGATGCCACTGTTGGGGAACGTAGCAGAAATTCAAAAAATTTCCTACGTAACACCAAGATCTATCTATGGAGAGACCAGCAACGAGTAGAAAGGAGAGTGCATCTACATACCCTTGTAGATCGCTAAGCGGAAGCGTTCAAGTGAACGGGGTTGATGGAGTCGTACTCGTCGTGATTCAGATCACCGATGATCCTAGTGCCGAACGGACGGCACCTCCGCGTTCAACACACGTACAGCTCGATGATGTCTCCCACGCCTTGATCCAGCAAGGAGAGAGGGAGAGGTTGAGGAAGACTCCATCCAGCAGCAGCACAACGGCGTGGTGGTGATGGAGGAGCGTGGCAATCCTGCAGGGCTTCGCCAAGCACCTACGGGAGAGGAGGAGGTGTCACGGGAGGGAGGGAGGCGCCAAGGGCTCAGGTATGGATGCCCTCCCTCCCCTCCACTATATATAGGGGCAGGGGAGAGGGGGGAGGCGCAGCCTTGCCCCTTCCTCCAAGGAAGGGGTGCGGCTAACAGGGGGGGATGAGTCCATCCTCCCCAAGGCACCTCGGAGGTGCCTTCCCCTTTTAGGACTCTCCCCTTTTTCCTATATCTTGGCGCATGGGCCTCTAGGGGCTGGTGCCCTTGGCCCATGTAGGCCAAGTTCGCACCCCCTACAGCCCATGTGGACCCCCGGGGCAGGTGGCCCCACCCGGTGGGCCCCCGGGACCCTTCCGGTGGTCCCGGTACAATACCGATGACCCCGAAACTTGTCCCGATGGCCGAAACAGGACTTCCTATATATAAATCTTTACCTTCGGACCATTCCGGAACTCCTTGTGACGTCCGGGATCTCATCCGGGACTCCGAACAGCATTCGGTAACCACATACAAACTTCCTTTATAACCCTAGCGTCATCGAACCTTAAGTGTGTAGACCCTACGGGTTCGGGAGACATGTAGTCATGACCGAGATGTTCTCCGGTCAATAACCAACAGCGGGATCTAGATACCCATGTTGGCTCCCACATGTTCCACGACGATCTCATCGGATGAACCACGATGTCAAGGACTCAATCGATCCCGTATACAATTCCCTTTGTCTAGCGGTATGGTACTTGCCCGAGATTCGATCGTCGGTATACCGATACCTTGTTCAATCTCGTTACCGACAAGTCTCTTTACTCGTTCCGTAACACATCATCCCATGATCAACCCCTTGGTCACATTGTGCACATTATGATGATGTCCTACCGAGTGGGCCCAGAGATACCTCTCCGTTTACACGGAGTGACAAAATCCCAATCTCGATTCGTGCCAACCCAACAGACACTTTCAGAGATACCCGTAGTGTACCTTTATAGCCACCCAGTTACGTTGTGACGTTTGGCACACCCAAAGCACTCCTACGGTATCCGGGAGTTGCACAATCTCATGGTCTAAGGAAATGATACTTGACATTAGAAAAGCTTTAGCATACGAACTACATGATCTTGTGCTAGGCTTAGGATTGGGTCTTGTCCATCACATCATTCTCCTAATGATGTGATCCCGTTATCAACGACATCCAATGTCCATGGTCAGGAAACCGTAACCATCTATTGATTAACGAGCTAGTCAACTAGAGGCTTACTAGGGACATGGTGTTGTCTATGTATCCACACATGTATCTGAGTTTCCTATCAATACAATTCTAGCATGGATAATAAACGATTATCATGAACAAGGAAATATAATAATAATCAATTTATTATTGCCTCTAGGGCATATTTCCAACAGTTCTGTTTACAGTTTGGTCCTCTGAAATGTAATGTTCAGTTAACACTTTGGTCCTCTTAAATGTAATGTTCAGTTAACAGTTTGGTCCAACAATTGCTAGATTTCATAGTAGTGTTCTCAAGCAATCTTTGTTTTGTTAACTGTCTTATCTTCTAGTATATGTTTCTATCGTGCTTAGTTAACTATTTTGGTTCATTTAGTCTGCTATCCATTTAACTGTTTGGTTCAGTTCTGCTATTTGATTTTCATTTGCTGTGGGTACAATTTTGTATTGTTATGCATGTGAAATAAATTGAATTTGGCTGTACTCAATACATATTCTACTGATAGTATGACAACTCTCAGTTAACGTGATCAAGATCTTCCTTATGTGTGTTGCAGGGAAACAATGCGAGACACTTCAGTTTACCATCGAGGTTTGTTCAAGCATGGTCCTTTGGCTAATAGCACAATTTGGTCTTGCACATGTAGGTCCTGCTATCAGAGGCTTAGATCCATTGTTCGACCCATTTTGCATATGGGGAAATGAGATGACCATGAATATCAGTCAAGTTAAGAAATTCCGAAAGATTGTTAGGATGAAGAAACTTGCGAAGAATAACAGCAAGATCTTTGTTTGCACAATGAAGAAGACATCAGTTAACTATAGGATGGTACTAACTCTTTTACCTTGTTTTTACCCCTTGCTCCATCAGTCAACTATAGGATGGTACTAACTCTTTTACTTTGTTTGCATATTCTTTGTTTTTAGTACTTTTTAGAGCAGTTCACCGATGATTACCTCTCAAACCACCTGCATGGTGAAGAGGCCAGGAAGGTATTCATTCAACACCCATGGTAAAATCTTGAAGTCTTGCTGAAGAGGACGAAGGTTGGGCGGGCAATTATCCATAGCCACTGGCCTAAAGTTGCAAGGACATTCAACATCACTAAAGGCTAATATTTTCCTTCCGCTTCTGCAATTTCCAAGATGAAATTCATCTGTCTATTTACCATGATTGATGCTACTTTCCAAAGGTTTTTGATGTTGCATGTGAAACTTGGTGCTGTTGTGTAATGGCGGAACTGAGTGCCAAAGCTATCTCATGTAATTCGATTATGAAATCCTGGATGCTGTTATATGGATATGAAATATCTGGTGTGTTTTTATAAGAAATATCAATTTGATTAGTACATGGATTATCAATAATAGGTGAATTACCCTGCTTATTGGGGTTTTCTATTGTAGACAGTTACTCAGACAACACCGTGGGCGATGAAATCAAACAACACACAGGGTGTCTAGAAAGTGGGCATGTTCGATCAACTAACAGTCACACATGGCTTCTGGCAGAGAATTGTTTGCGTTAGGCCACCTTGCACAAACGTTTCCACAAAAAAACTGTGTGTGATATACATACGAGTGGAAATGTTTTTCTGGAATTCACCGTGTGGGATGTACATACGAACGGAAACAATTGGGTTTTGATGCCTCGCCCGACCGCACACGAGCCAGCTTGTGTGCCAGGAGGGCCTATCCTCGATGATTTCTGGGTCATGTGGGAAGGACCCCCTATCGCCCACACTCACTTGGCGACGGTTCCAAATGCCATCGCGGAAAGGGGTTAAAAACCGTTTGTATAGCACGTCGTTGTACTAGTGCCAGTTCTTGAAAGATCTGGTGTGTTGTTCCGGAGTTCCGGCAAGGATCATCACTGACAACGGCACCCAATTCACGAGTCGCGCCTTCATGCAATATGTTCATGCCCTTGGGTGCAAGATCTCATTCGCCTGTGTGGCACACCCCCGAAGCAATGGAGAAGCTGAGAGGGCGAACGCTGAAGTGCTACATGGACTCAAGACAAGAATCTTTGATACACTACGGAAGCATGCCATGTGGTGGATTGAGGAGCTGCAGGTAGTTCTCTGGTCCCTCAGAACGACACCAAACTGAGCTACCAGGCAGAATCCCTTCTCCCTGGTCTACGGAGCAGAAGCAGTTATCCCCATAGAACTCATTTACAGGTTGCCTCGAATACTTGCTTATGACGATATCGTACAAGATTTGCACCGGCGTGATGATGCTGTGCTACTCGACGAGAACCGTCTCCAAGCTGTTACGCGTGCTGCACACTATCAGCAAGCCCTGTGTTGCTATCATAGCCGCAGGGTTCATGCCCTGTGTTTTGAGGAAGGTGACCTTGTCCTTAGGCGCGTTTAGTCCACCAAGGGTACACACAAGTTGTCACCAAAATGGGAAGGCCCTTACCGGGTAGTACGAGTCACCAGACCTGGTGCAGTCCGTCTAGAGACCGGAGATGGCACTCTGTTGCAAAACTCATGGAATATTGAGCATCTACGTAAGTTATGCCCGTAAGGTGCGAAGCTGCCGGGCCCTGCCCGACAGCCACCCGTTTGTACAGGCCTTGCATTAGTTGCATGTAACCCCTTGTACAAAGCCGGGGCGATGACCCCGTGTAAGAGAAAATAAAGAAGCGCTATATGTTGGGGAACACAGTAATTTCAAAAAATTTCCTACGCACACGCAAGATCATGGTGAATGCATAGCAACGAGAGGGGAGAGTGTATGTCCATGTACCCTCGTAGACCATAAGCGGAAGCGTTATGACAACGCGGTTGATGTAGTCGTACGTCTTCACGATCCGACCGATCCAAGCTCCGAACGTACGGGGCCTCCGAGTTCAGCTCGATGACGATCTCCGGCCTCCGATCCAGCAAAGCTCCGGAGATGAGTTCCGTCAGCACGACGGCGTGGTGACGATGTTGATGTTCTACCGGCGCAGGGCTTCCCCTAAGCTTCGCGACGATATGACCGAGGTGGAATATGGTGGAAGGGGGCACCGCACACGGCTAAGGAACGATCCGTAGATCAACTTGTGTGTCTATGGGGTGCCCCCTGCCCCCGTATATAAAGGAGCCAGGGGGGAGGAGGCGGCCAGCCAAGGAGGGCGCGCCAAGGGGGAGTCCTACTCCCACCGGGAGTAGGACTCCCTTCTTTCCAAGTAGGAGTAGGAGAAGGGGGGAAGGAGGAGGAAGGGTGGAAGGAAAGGGGGGGCGCCGCCCCCCTTCCCTTGTCCTATTCGGACTAGGAAGGGGAGGGGCGCGTGGCCCCCTCCTGGTTCCTTCCCTCTTCTCCCTCGAGGCCCATGTAGGCCCAATAACCCCCCGGGGGGTTCCGGTAACCTCCCGGTACTCCGGTAAAATGCCGATTTCACCCGGAACGATTCCGATGTCGAAATATAGGCTTCCAATATATCAATCTTTATGTCTCGACCATTTAGAGACTCCTCGTCATGTCCGTGATCACATCCGGGACTCCGAAGAAACTTCGGTACATCAAAACTTATAAACTCATAATAAAACTGTCATCGTAACGTTAAGCGTGCGGACCCTACGGGTTCGAGAACTATGTAGACATGACCTAGAACCATTCTCGGTCAATAACCAATAGCGGGACCTGGATGCCCATATTGGTTCCTACATATTCTATGAAGATCTTTATCGGTCAAACCGCATAACAACATACGTTGTTCCCTTTGTCATCGGTATGTTACTTGCCCGAGATTCGATCGTCGGTATCCAATACCTAGTTCAATCTCATTACCGGCAAGTCTCTTTACTCGTTTTGTAACGCATCATCTCATAACCAACTCATTGGTCACATTGCTTGCAAGGCATATAATGATGTGCATTATCGAGAGGGCCCAGAGATACCTCTCCGACGATCGGAGTGACAAAACCTAATCTCGAAATACGCCAACTCAACATGTACCTTTGGAGACACCTGTAGTACTCCTTTATAATCACCCAGTTACGTTGTGACGTTTGGTAGTACCCAAAGTGTTCCTCCGATAAACGGGAGTTGCATAATTCTCATAGTTACAGGAACATGTATAAGTCATGAAGAAAGCAATAGCAGTATACTAAACGATCAAGTGCTAGGCTAACGGAATGGGTCATGTCAATCACATCATTCTCCTAATGATGTGATCCCACTAATCAAATGACAACACATGTCTATGGTTAGGAAACATAACTATCTTTGATTAATGAGCTAGTCAAGTAGAGGCATACTAGTGACTATATGTTTGTCTATGTATTCGCACATGTATCATGTTTCCGGTTAATACAATTCTAGCATGAATAATAAACATTTATCATGATATGAGGAAATAAATAATAACTTTATTATTGCCTCTAGGGCATATTTCCTTCAGTCTCCCACTTGCACTAGAGTCAATAATCTAGATTACATAGTAATGATTCTAACACCCATGGAGTCTTGGTGCTGATCATGTTTTGCTCGTGAGAGAGGCTTATTCAACGGGTCTGCAACATTCAGATCCGTATGTATCTTGCAAATCTCTATGTCTCCCACTTGGACTTGGTCCCGAATGGAATTGAAGCGTCTCTTGATGTGCTTGGTCCTCTTGTGAAATCTGGATTCCTTTGCCAAGGCAATTGCACCAGTATTGTCACAGAAGATCTTCATTGGTCCCGATGCACTAGGTATGACACCTAGATCGGAAATGAACTCCTTCATCCAGACTCCTTCATTTGCTGCTTCAGAAGCAGCTATATACTCCGCTTCACATGTAGATCCCGCCACGACGCTTTGTTTAGAACTGCACCAACTTACAGCTCCACCGTTTAATAAAAACACGTATCCGGTTTGCGATTTAGAATCGTCCGGATCAGTGTCAAAGCTTGCATCGACATAACCATTTACGACTAGCTCTTTGTCACCTCCATATACGAGAAACATATCCTTAGTCCTTTTCAGGTATTTCAGGATGTTCTTGACCGCTGTCCAGTGATCCACTCCTGGATTACTTTGGTACCTTCCTGCCAAGCTTATTGCTAAGCATACGTCAGGTCTGATACACAGCATTGCATACATGATAGAGCCTATGGCTGAAGCATAGGGAACATCTTTCATTTTCTCTCTATCTTCTGCTGTGGTCGGGCACTGAGTTTGACTCAACTGTACACCTTGTAGCACGGGCAAGAACCCTTTCTTTGCCTGATCCATTTTGAACTTTTTCAAAATTTTGTCAAGGTATGTGCTTTGTGAAAGTCCTATTAAGCGTCTTGATCTATCTCTATAGATCTTGATGCCCAATATGTAAGCAGCTTCACCGAGGTCTTTCATTGAAAAACTTTTATTCAAGTATCCCTTTATGCTATCCAGAAATTCTATATTATTTCCGATTAATAATATGTCATCTACATATAATATCAGAAATGCTACAGAGCTCCCACTCACTTTCTTGTAAATACAGGCTTCTCCAAAAGTCTGCATAAAACCATATGCTTTGATCACACTATCAAAACGTTTATTCCAACTCCGAGATGCTTGCACCAGTCCATAAATGGATCGCTGGAGCTTGCACACTTTGTTAGCACCTTTTGGATCAACAAAACCTTCTGGCTGCATCATATACAACTCTTCTTCTAGAAATCCATTCAAGAATGCAGTCTTGACATCCATTTGCCAAATTTCATAATCATGAAATGCAGCAATAGCTAACATGATTCGAACAGACTTAAGCATCGCTATGGGTGAGAAACTCTCATCATAGTCAACTCCTTGAACTTGTCGAAAACCTTTCGCAACAAGTCGAGCTTTATAGACAGTTACATTACCATCAGCGTCAGTCTTCTTCTTAAAGATCCATTTATTCTCAATGGCTTGCCGATCATCGGGCAAGTCAACCAAAGTCCAGACTTTGTTCTCATACATGGATCCCATCTCAGATTTCATGGCCTCTAGCCATTTTGTGGAATCTGGGCTCATCATCGCTTCCTCATAGTTCGTAGGTTCATCATGGTCAAGTAACATGACTTCCAGAATAGGATTACCGTACCACTCTGGTGCGGATCTTACTCTGGTAGACCTACGAGGTTCAGTAGAAACTTGATCTGAAGTTTCATGATCAATATCATTAGCTTCCTCACTAATTTGTGTAGTCGTCACAGGAACCGGTTCTTGTGATGAACTACTTTCCAATAAGGGAGTAGATACAGTTATCTCATCAAGTTCTACTTTCCTCCCACTCACTTCTTTCGAGAGAAACTCCTTCTCTAGAAAGGATCCGATTTTAGCAACGAAAATCTTTCCCTCAGATCTGTGATAGAAGGTGTACCCAATAGTCTCTTTTGGGTATCCTATGAAGACACATTTCTCCGATTTGGGTTCGAGCTTATCTGGTTGAAGTTTCTTCACATAAGCATCGCAGCCCCAAACTTTAAGAAACGACAACTTTGGTTTCTTGCCAAACCACAGTTCATAAGGCGTCGTCTTAACGGATTTTGATGGTGCCTTATTTAACGTGAATGCGGCCGTCTCTAAAGCATAACCCCAAAACGATAGCGGTAATCAGTAAGAGACATCATAGATCGCACCATATCTAGTAAAGTACGATTACGACGTTCAGACACACCATTTCGTTGTGGTGTTCCGGGTGGCGTGAGTTGCGAAACTATTCCGCATTGTTTCAAGTGTAGGCCAAACTCGTAACTCAAATATTCTCCTCCACGATCAGATCGTAGAAATTTTATTTTCTTGTTACGATGATTTTCCACTTCACTCTGAAATTCTTTGAACTTTTCAAACGTTTCAGACTTGTGTTTCATCAAGTAGATATACCCATATCTGCTCAAATCATCTGTGAAGGTGAGAAACTAACGATACCCGCCGCGAGCCTCAACATTCATTGGACCACAAACATCAGTATGTATGATTTCCAACAAATCAGTTGCTCGCTCCATAGTTCCGGAGAATTACGTTTTAGTCATCTTGCCCATGAGGCACCCGTTCGCAAGTACCAAGTGATTCATAATCAAGTCATTCTAAAAGCCCATCAATATGGAGTTTCTTCATGCGCTTTACACCAATATGACCTAAACGGCAGTGCCACAAATAAGTTGCACTATCATTATCAACTCTGCATCTTTTGGTTTCAACACTATGAATATGTGTATCACTACTATCGAGATTCAATAAAAATAGACCACTCTTCAAGGGTGCATGACCATAAAAGATATTACTCATATAAATAGAACAACCATTATTCTCTGATTTAAATGAGTAACCGTCTCGCATCAAACAAGATCCAGATATAATGTTCATGCTCAACGCTGGCACAAAATAACAATTATTTAGGTCTAATACTAATCCCGATGGTAGATGTAGAGGTTGCGTGCCGACCGCGATCACATCGACTTTGGAACCATTTCCCACGCGCATCGTCACCTCGTCCTTAGCCAATCTTCGCTTAATCCGTAGTCCCTGTTTCGAGTTGCAAATATTAGCAACAGAACCAGTATCAAATACCCAGGTGCTACTGCAAGCATTAGTAAGGTACACATCAATAACATGTATATCATATATACCTTTGTTCACTTTGCCATCCTTCTTATCCGCCAAATACTTGGGACAGTTCCGCTTCCAGTGTCCAGTCTACTTGCAATAGAAGCACTCAGTTTCAGGCTTAGGTCCAGACTTGGGTTTCTTCTCTTGAGCAGCAACTTTCTTGCTGTTCTTTTTGAAGTTCCCCTTCTTCTTCCCTTTGCCTTTTTTCTTGAAACTGGTGGTCTTGTTAACCATCAACACTTGATGCTCCTTTTTGATTTCTACCTCTGCGGCTTTTAGCATTGCGAAGAGCTCAGGAATAGTCTTGTTCGTCCCTTGCATATTATAGTTCATCACAAAGCTCTTGTAGCTTGGTGGCAGTGATTGAAGAATTCTGTCAATGACACTATCATCAGGAAGATTAACTCCCAGTTGAATCAAGTGATTATTATACCCAGACATTTTGAGTATGTGTTCACTGACAGAACTATTCTCCTCCATCTTGCAGCTATAGAACTTATTGGAGACTTCATATCTCTCAATCCGGGCATTTGCTTGAAATATTAACTTCAACTCCTGGAACATTTCATATGCTCCATGACGTTCAAAACGTCGTTGAAGACCCGGTTCTAAGCCGTAAAGCATGGCACACTGAACTATCGAGTAGTCATCAGCTTTGCTCTGCCAGACGTTCTTAACGTCGTTAGTTGCATCAGCAGCAGGCCTGGCACCCAGCGGTGTTTCCAGGATGTAACTTTTCTATGCAACAATGAGGATAATCCTCAGGTTACGGACCGAGTCCGTGTAATTGCTACCATCATCTTTCAACTTTGTTTTCTCAAGGAACGCATTAAAATTGAACGGAACAACAGCACGAGCCATCTACCTACAAACAAACATAGACAAGCAAAATACTATCAGGTACTAAGTTCATGATAAATTTAAGTTTAATTAATCATATTACTTAAGAACTCCCACTTAGACAGACATCTCTCTAGTCATCTAAGTGATCACGTGATCCAAATCAACTAAACCATGTCCGATCATCACGTGAGATGGAGTAGTTTCAATGGTGAGCATCACTATGTTGATCATATCTACTATATGATTCACGTTCGACCTTTCGGTCTCCGTGTTTCGAGGCCATATCTGTATATGCTAGGCTCGTCAAGTATGACCTGAGTATTCCGCGTGTGCAACTGTTTTGCACCCGTTGTATTTGAACGTAGAGCCTATCACACCCGATCATCACGTGGTGTCTCAGCACGAAGAACTTTCGCAACGGTGCATACTCAGGGAGAACACTTCTTGATTATTATTGAGAGATCATCTTAAAATGCTACCGTCAATCAAAGCAAGATAAGATGCATAAAGGATAAACATCACATGCAATCAATATAAGTGATATGATATGGCCATCATCATCTTGTGCTTGTGATCTCCATCTTCGAAGCACCGTCGTGATCACCATCCTCACCGGCGTGACACCTTGATCTTCATCGTAGCATCATTGTCGTTACGCCATCTATTGCTTCTACGACTATCGCTACCGCTTAGTGATAAAGTAAAGCAATTACAGGGCGTTTGCATTTCATACAATAAAGCGACAACCATATGGCTCCTGCCAGTTGCTGATAACTTCGGTTACAAAACATGATCATCTCATACAATAAAATATAGCATCACGTCTTGACCATATCACATCACAACATACCCAGCAAAAACAAGTTAGACGTCCTCTACTTTGTTGTTGCAAATTTTACGTGGCTGCTACGGGCTTTAGCAAGAACCGTTCTTACCTACGCATCAAAAACCACAACGATAGTTCGTCAAGTTAGTGTTTTTTTAACCTTCGCAAGGACCGGGCGTAGCCACACTCGATTCAGCTAAAGTGAGAGAGACAGACACCCGCCAGCCACCTTTAAGCACGAGTGCTCGTAACGGTGAAACCAGTCTCGCGTAAGCGTACGCGTAATGTCGGTCCGGGCCGCTTCATCTCACAATACCGCCGAACCAAAGTATGACATGCTGGTAAGCAGTATGACTTGTATCGCCCACAACTCACTTGTGTTCTACTCGTGCATATAACATCAACGCATAAAACCTAGGCTCGGATGCCACTGTTGGGGAACGCAGTAATTTCAAAATTTTCCTACACACACGCAAGATCATGGTGATGGCATAGCAACGAGAGGGGAGAGTGTATGTCCACGTACCCTCGTAGACCGTAAGCGGAAGCGTTATGACAACGCGGTTGATGTAGTCGTACGTCTTCACGATCCGACCGATCCAAGCTCCGAACGTACGGGGCCTCCGAGTTCAGCACACGTTCAGCTCGATGACGATCTACGGCCTCCGATCCAGCAAAGCTCCGGAGATGAGTTCCATCAGCACGACGGCATGGTGACGATGTTGATGTTCTACCGGCGTAGGGCTTCGCCTAAGCTTCGCGACGATATGACCGAGGTGGAATATGGTGGAAGGGGGCACCGCACACGTGTCACGACCGGGTTTTCCGGGTAATAAATTTCCAGAAAAGACCGTCGTGCTCATCAGCCCCAGGATTACTATTAGCTGATGAGGCTCCAACTTGATACAGATATTCCAAGCAAAATACAAAATATGTAGTACAAGACCGTTCTGGCCTGTGAGTACAACAAATGGTTTCTAGTGGTTGATGGCAGAAGCGGGTTGTGAATCATCAGTGTCTATGGGACTCCAATTCCCACAGGAACAGCTGACCAGGTTAACTCCTATCTTCGCGAGGCTGCTATCTCCCTTGAGTGGGTTCCGGGGCAGGCATCGCGTCGCTCCTCTCCGTGCAAGAAAAATCTGGCCAAGACAATAGCCAGGGACAAGCCAGTGAGTACTTTGAATGTAGTCGCAAACATTATGAACACAGGTATAATATAACAATGATGTACTAAAAATATTTTATGCTCATGACGTCAGTCACAAAAGATAAATAAATCTCGGATACGTGCAAGCAAGTTATTTATAAAATTGCAATAACATAGTAGTATTAAAATTTATGAAATAAATAACAAGCAATGCCACAGTCGGGCGTCTTAGCGACACCACATAAAGGGCTTTAAAAAGAATGCCACAGTCGGGCGTCTGAGCGACACCACATAAAGGGCTTTAGAAATACCACAGTCGGGCGTCTGAGCGACGCCACATAAAGGGCTTTAAAAGAAATGCCACAGTCGGGCGTCTGAGCGACGCCACATAAAGGGCTTTAAAAGAAATGCCACAGTCGGGCGTCTGAGCGACGCCACATAAAGGGCTTCAAAAGAAACAATCATAGTGAATATCCCGGAGATAGGACCATCCCAGTGATACTCGATAATAACAATAATATCACGGGTTAGTCAATAATAATAATAATCATAGTTATCACAAGTCACAAGCAGTAACTCCATTTCTGGTTAACCGTTTCACCTCTGAAGACCGACGCTAAGACCGATACCTGACCCATCCCAGACTGTAATCCTTAACCATGGACACGGCTATTCGAATAGGTTTAATCTCTGCAGAGGGGGTACTCTTTACCCACGAGTAACGGATTTCTGTAGTCCATCGGGACTAATTCCGTCTACGGTCTTTTTGTTGAAAACACACCTAACTTGCACACACCAGCTTAACTCACCGGTTTCTGGAATCACCCACGACACCTGTCAAGCAAAACTCTAAGTGGGGAGGCTACAACCTCGCGTAGCATGGGATCAAATTTATACCGCGCGCTCTAAGGGGTGCCCCCCTCTCGGTCCCAACGGGAAACACCCATGCCCCCGGACCAGGTGGCCTGCCTACCAGCTACAACCGGTATCTTTCACCCTGGCCTCTCTGTACGGTGTGTGCTAGAAAGAGGTTGACAACTTACTGAACCGTACTCTACTTGCTGTAGAGACGAGTGGTAGTACGAAACAAGTATGGGGGTTACTGGAACAAGACTCGATCTACGGTCGACTCAGGAGGTTCAAGTATTCCCTGCATGATTAGCATGACGAATATATTTCATCCATCAGAGTCACCTCTCATATCGCCTTACCATACCATACCAGACATAACCGTCCCGACGGAGACCGGCGACAAACTCAATCCTACCCAAGGCAGAGGTTTTCCCGGGTTCCTGCCGGTATGAATGCAAGGCATATGAGGGTGATTATCATCACAAGTGTGTCCATTTCCAACAGCATGGAAATCAATAACATGCACCCATGCATATGATCATGTCACATGAAATAACAAGTTTCTCCGAAGTGAGGTGATGTTATAAACGTGTCATCGAACACACAAAAATATTATGCCGGGGTTCAGAATGCTTGCCTTCAATGTGTGGAAAGGCAGGGTGCACTCCAAAACTTGAAACATTTCTCTTCTCTTCCAAAAATCCTATTTTAGCAATATAAAAGAATTAACACACAAAATAAAAACAGCGCAAAAAGTTGTTCTGAATTTTTTTTAAATAAATCTTAAAATAAACTAGACAATATTTGAGAGATGTAGGAAAAAGAATTAATTCATTTGGGGTTATATTTAAAAAGTTATAACCAGTCAAAGTTTAGTCAAAGTTCTGTTTTTTTAAAAAAAAAATAGAAAACGGAAAACGGTTCGCTTGGACTACGTCTTCTGAGATTGGTCGCGTACTTACCGGAAATACGCTTCCACCAGAGAAAAATGTATCGGCCGGGTTGCGCCACTAGTGGCTTGGGTTGGCTCACCGACAGGTGGTCCCCACCTGTCGGGTTCATCTTCTTCCCCCCCGTGCGCGCCTCGACAGAGACACGGGCCATTTCCAACGGCGATCCCCGGCGACACAAGCCACCATTCGACGCGCTCGCGATATGGGGGTGATCGGGAGGAGGAACCGCATCCATCTGCAGTGGTTGGGGGCGCGGGGGAGCTTGAGGGTGAGAGCACCTTCCTCCATGGCGGAGGGGAAGCTTCAGGAGGGAAAGGCGTTCGGCATACCGTGGCTCCCGGGTGAAAATGGAAGTGGGAAAGGGTTCTCGGGGTAGATTTGGAGCTAATGGAGGAGAGTATGGAGGGGAAGCAGCTCTGGTTGCTCGGAATCGACCGGAGGGCGGCGGCGGCCCAAACTGCCAGAGATGGAGGGGACGACGGCCTCTGGAGGAATGGGAGCTAGAGGGGCCTTGCTATGGCATCGAGGAGGGTTCATGTCCAGCATGAAGAGCTCGGAGTGGGTTTATATAGGCAATCGGGGGCGGTTCCGACGATGGTCGAGGATAAGAACGTCGGCGACCGCTGTACTGTGCTGCAGGGTGACGTGGCGGTGGTTGGTCGGCTCCAGGAGCTACCGACGAAAGCTCCACTGTCCATGGAGGCGAGCTGGCGCGCTGTGGTGGTCGGGGCGGTGCTGCCCATGGCGGTGGTGGATGCGGCCGCGGGCATGCCGCCAAGAGGGCTCTGGTGGCGGCGCTGTGGGGTGCTAGGGGTGGTAGGGGTGGCGTGGCGGTGCGGGGGATACGTGGCGTGCTAGTAGCTATTGGCCAAGGGCCGGAACGAGTCGGAACGGGTGCGGGGCGAGACGCGGCGGCTCGAGCGCACTGGCGTGCCAAACGCACGCTCTGGGCGCGCCCAGAGCACGCCCACCATCTGTTCGGCGAAATGCCGTGGCCTGCTAGATGGCTTGGTTGGAGCTGAGGATTAGCAGTTCTAGTCTAGGGCTAGTTGAGATGCTAGTGGACATGCTAGTTTGATCAGAGGTGCAAGGTCACAGTGCAAAACAAAAATCATGTCAAAACTGATCATGCCCCTAAGGTGTTTGACAAAATGCCACAGGCACCTAGGCTTTTCTTGGAGGGGCCAAATTCTCCATACCAGGGTCTCCTTAGATGTACAAGAGGGTGGTGAGGTTAGTTTGTGAAAAGCACAAACTTGTTAGTGCAAGTTTTGCAGAACTTCAATTCTGGACAGGAAATAAATGACATTATTTCATGAACCAAAATTAATCCAAAAGGTGCATGCTCCTGGACTTAAGGGTTTAACATGGGGGACTACAAGTAGGAGAAATAATCAAGGGTCAAAGAGTAATTAAAAACATGGTTCCTGTACAAACCATCAAGTTGGTCCAGAATGAAAATGAGGTTGATTCCCTCAAATTTTTCAAAGAACATAAATAGGTTTTTGCACAAAGTGAAATAATAGGCTCCTACTGACCTCCCCTAATTTTGGAAGAAGTTTTAAAGAAATATTTAAATAGGTTGTAGTGCAAAAATGCACTCTGGACCAGAGAAGAAAAATTGAGTGTAGAGCTCAAAATATTTCATGAATGAAATATATTTTTGCATAAAAGTGATTTAAAAACATCTCATGACATCTCTAAATTTTTGTGGGAATTTTAAGTGAATTTATCAAATGGTTGTAGTTCAAAAAGAGCTCCAAATTTTAAAACAAGTCATTTAATGAATAAAGCTCAGGGTGAAATAATTTTATAAATAAATCTACTGATTGAGGGATGTTTTTAAATGAGAGGGAAAATAAGTCCAATATGCTTTGGAAGGATCCACTTGGGAAAAACTCCTTAATATTAAAAGAAAATCTTTGAAATCAACAGATATATTCTTGCAGGCAAAAATTTTAAATTCTTGGCAAAATTTTAATAACTAAAACCTGGTTAAATTTTTGGGGTGTTACAACACGGCTAAGGAACGATCCGTAGATCAACTTGTGTGTCTATGGGGTGCCCCCCGCCCCCGTATATAAAGGAGCTAGGGGGGAGGAGGTGGCCGGCCAAGGAGGGCGCGCCAAGGGGGGAGTCCTACTCCCACCGGGAGTAGGACTCCCTTCTTTCCAAGTAGGAGTAGGAGAAGGGGGGAAGGAGGAGGAAGGGAGGAAGGAAAGGGGGGCGCCGCCCCCCTTCCCTTGTCCTATTCGGACTAGGAAGGGGAGGGGCGCGCGTCCCCCTCCTGGTTCCTTCCCTCTTTTCCCTCGAGGCCCATGTAGGCCCAATAACCCCCCGGGGGGTTCCGGTAACCTCCCGATACTCCGGTAAAATGCCGATTTCACCCGGAACGATTCCGGTGTCCAAATATAGGCTTCCAATATATCAATCTTTATGTCTCGACCATTTCGAGACTCCTTGTCATGTCCGTGAACACATCCAGGACTCCGAACAAACTTCGGTACATCAAAACTTATAAACTCATAATAAAACTGTCATCGTAACGTTAAGCGTGCGGACCCTATGGGTTTGAGAACTATGTAGACATGACCTAGAGCCATTCTCGGTCAATAACCAATAGCGGGACCTGGATGCCCATATTGGTTCCTACATATTCTACGAAGATCTTTATCGGTCAAACCGCATAACAACATACGTTGTTCCCTTTGTCATCGGTATGTTACTTGCCCGAGATTCGATCGTCGGTATCCAATACCTAGTTCAATCTCGTTACCGGCAAGTCTCTTTACTCGTTCTGTAATGCATCATCTCGTAACCAACTCATTGGTCACATTGCTTGCAAGGCTTATAATGATGTGCATTACCGAGAGGGCCCAGAGATACCTCTCCGACGATCGGAGTGACAAAACCTAATGTCGAAATACGCCAACTCAACATGTACCTTCGGAGACACCTGTAGTACTCCTTTATAATCACCCAGTTACGTTGTGACGTTTGGTAGTACCCAAACTGTTCCTCCGGTAAACGGGAGTTGCATAATTCTCATAGTTACAGGAACATGTATAAGTCATGAAGAAAGCAATAGCAGTATACTAAACGATCAAGTGCTAGGCTAACGGAATGGGTCATGTCAATCACATCATTCTCCTAATGATGTGATCCCACTAATCAAATGACAACACATGTCTATGGTTAGGAAACATAACCATCTTTTATTAATGAGCTAGTCAAGTAGAGGCATACTAGTGACTATATGTTTGTCTATGTATTCACACATGTATCATGTTTCCGGTTAATACAATTCTAGCATGAATAATAAACATTTATCATGATATGAGGAAATAAATAATAACTTTATTATTGCCTCTAGGGCATATTTCCTTCACTATAGGGGGCCCCCAACCTAGATTGCATGCATGCATGAGCATTTCAGATCACTGCATAGCATTTTCTTGAGCATCTGCATATGCATATAGATAGGATTGCATCCTGCATTCATTCTCATCTGCATGGAGTTGCAGGTTCTCACTATGGACTTGGCTTCGACAAAGGAGTGAGAAGATTGCTCGGCACTGCGATCCCGACAAGCCAAACAGATAGGTTCTACCTCTTGTGCGTTCATGTTCTGTAAGCTATAACTTGTGCATTAGAAAGCCTCGCCGCCCCTTATAGACTTAGGTGCTCCCATCCCTGGCCTGAACGCCGCTTTAGTCAGGGTGGTCATGGTTGCCTTTGATAAAAGGAAGTTGGCGGGGGGCTGGCCCTTTCAGTTTGTAAGCCCGAAGATAAGATTCTCCGGTAGATAAAAAGAGGGGCCGACAAGATAGCCTGCCGAGACAAACTTGTTTATTTACACTAAAGAGGCATCGCACCTCTGCAAGGACGTACACATGCGCGAGTTCCTGGCAAGGTTCATCTTTTTCATTAACATGCAAATAAAAGTACAAGCATTACAGAACACAAGAGATTACATTATTTGAATTAAAATTTTGGCAAGTGCCTATAGGTTTAAGATTGAAAAAAGATAAGTCGTGATGCCTTTGCCCTTGTCCATCTCCTACAGCATGGGGTCGAAGAGGTAGAAGGTGGGCACGACTGGAGTCCGATGCCTCCCTAGGATCAGGACAGTGCCGCTCTCCGGCACAGAAGGAGGATCCGAAGGACGGGTGTGGATGGTGACACTGCCGGGGGAACAGGTGGAAGGGCACGGAGTTACCGGCAAACACGACTCATCGGAATGGTCGCCCCCGTTCTTGACGTGTTGTGCGTTGCCGCTGTCGTCCAGATCACTACCATCTGAAGACTCCAGATCATTAGCCACACTGAACGCCATGCTCTCTGTCTCCCCGCACAGTGAGCATGGTCGCCCCCAACGGTCCTGACGTCGGAAATCACCGCACGCCCCGAAGATGTGTACAAAGACGAGAAGCCCTCCTCCACTAATGGAGGGTGACGCCTGGATGAGGCAGACCTACCTTCACTAACAGTAGGCATCTGCTAAGGCATTTCCTCTGTGCCACGCAAGAACTAAGAACGAGGAGCGGCCGGCTACCACGCCCCATGACCTCCGCAGGCCTCGGCATGGTGTCGTTCGCATCCCCTCCCACTAGAATCAAGGGTACGGGCGGCATGACGACGAGTGCGCTGGAGTCGCCACCTCCAGCGTTACCGCCACACCATCCGAGCATCCTGACGACTACAAAGGATTCAAAGCTAAAGCCTGGAGGCCAGCCCCAGGCTCCCCTTCCCAGCATATTCAAGATGGAGCAATACAAAAGAAGAGGAGGATGCTGTTGGATGCCCCCGCTTCTCCCCCGCTCTTCCTTTTATAGGCAGACGAGGGACTGGGGCTAAATTCGCGGCGGGTGACCACCGCCCTCCTCCACCAGTTCAAGGAAGCCGAGCCCTCACCACTATGCTCTCCCATGCCACGCGCCTCCGTTACATACCCCGCGTGATGCACGCGGTGTACGTGGTTGATGATAAGGGCGTGGAGGGAAGAGTGAATTGGCAGTTTCTACCCCGTGCATTAAGGTCATTCACGAGCCATTACTGGAGCGACCCCACCACTATTGGCTTTACACGACGTGCGGGAAAATCGTAAACTGGCCCGAAATCAAGACTAATGAAGAAGCAAAGAAGATCTCAAGAGACCAGCCTCTTCAGCAGCACTACCTATGCACTTGTTAGGTCCTACCCTGACGATGCTTGGTAGCGCGTACGAGGCAGGCCCGAGGGCTTCTGTCGATGCAACATACCCAGGGCCTGTTGACCTGACTATGTACAGGCACAAGATCAAGATTGAAGCACCAGAGCAAGAGACCAAGAGACTCAAAGAACCAACTAATAGATCAGAAGGAACCAGTACTAAGACAGAGGAGCCAGATATTACCAAGAGAGAAGCCTCCCTTGCCGGGCAGGCGAGCCCGGCAAGGGGCAAGGCAACCCCCAGAAGGAGACAACCAAGGCGTCCCGCTAGGGCCTGCCGGGACTCGTGGAGACCAGATCACCTCACCGACTACTCCACCATGACTCACGTCGTCGATCAGTGCGGTGTCAAGATGCAGGATGATTAAGTGGTAGACATTCGCCACATGGCGGCCACTTCCTACCAAGGAAACCCACAAATGACACCTGTCCAATGACGTGTCAAGCGAGTAGGCGTGGAGCTGGCGAATTAGCCCGGCAAGCCTTGCCGGGCAACCAACAACGTGACACTAAGTGGCGCTTTAAATGCACGTTGTTAGCCTGTAGAGTTAGGTATTATAGCACTATTTGTTATCATATCAGTGTCTAATGACTAATTTTCCACTGTGGTAACCCCTTGATCTATAAAAGGAGGCCCATGGCAATGGTTCGAGGGGTTAGAAGTTTAGACCACTCACACCCCCATACGCGTGTAGTCGCTGCCGCCCTGATGCAACCCCTACCGGGAAAGTGTACTACGCACCACCACCACCTTTCCACCATCAATCTACCAAAGCAGGAGTAGGGTTTTACGCCTCAAGGTGGCCCGAACCTGGGTAAAACTGCCTGTGCGATCCCTGCCGTGCTGCCTTGCGTTGGTATGCTCTTTGTGCAACGCGACTCCCCCCTGCCGAACCATCAAGGGGCCGTCCTGGTCCCATAGGTGGCCGTGGTTTTCTGTGGCACCACTTGCCGCCATGGATATGAAGAGTTGGACCTTCACCTTCAATGAGCATGAGTCCGACAACATCAGATTGACCAAATTATATTATGGTCTCATTGACGCATTGAAGACCTATGAAGATAACATGTCTACTTCATTTGCCAACGAACCCCAGCAGTTCACACGCGGAATCCTCTACCATGTACTGCTCAAGCTTGCCCACTGCCACCCAGACCTTGATCTCTTTGGGATTTGGAAGAAGTTGTCGTGAAAAACAGGTGTCACTGCAGCTGACAAGATTGCAACTCCCCTTGCCGGAAGGTTCTTCAAGTTCCCAGGATCCAGGGTGATCGCAGGGATTAAATTTTTCGTTATGTCCATCGCCGTGTTGTCATGTAAAAGATACATGTGATCTTATGTTAGGTTTGCACTGCGTTTGTGATGTAATATAACTTGCGTTGATGAAAAAATGCATGCTATCTACCCAGTTCTGTTTCATATTTGTATGACATGACTTTATACCCTACGCTTATCAGGAGCCTGCCGGCGCACATGCTTGCTGCAAGCGCTTGAGGACTGGGTCCTTAGCAGCCTGCCAGCAATGTTGGAGCCGACAAGTTTTTCCTTTGACATTTATAATGTAGCTGCTTAGGTTGTTGAGCGGACTCGAAACAAACTAAGAGCGCAAATAAATATGACAAGGTCCCTGCTCGTGCAGGTTTTTCATACAAAAACATAACCGTTCAAGGGACACTCCAAATGTAACAACGAAATTGTTCCAAAGTTTTTCAACTTAGCTTTTTCCCTGCACTGCTTTTGCTTTGTCGTACAAAATGATCACTTGAACGTCATTGGTATCTCCATTGACACTCTCCCCTGGGGAACTTGCACATGAGGGGCGCTTCTGCTCTATAGGATAAAGAAGAAAAACAATGGTTTGGAGCCTCATGGGTCCGTGAGATATTTTACACAAACTAAAGCATAATTACAATACTCTGTACATTAATGCATAAACGAATATGTACATGGAGTTTGCAAAAAAAACACCATCAAGTTTATCGAGAATGGCGTTGCCGGCGAGGTGCCTTGGTGGACTCGAAACAAAACAAAGGCACAGCTGGTCACCTCAAGGTTCTGCTTCCCGCAACTTGTTCAACCCGACAAACCCAATTGAACTTTGTATGGTGGCTCTCTACTCATCCATGTTCTTCGCTATTGGAGGGATGTTCAATAGCATTTGGGCCTGTGCCATTTCTTATGTCGCTGTTGCTGGCATGGCCAGGTGCGAAGAACACGATGTCGCTCGACTCCTCACAGTCACAAAGCCAACAGGAGCGCTATTGCGATCTTGCCACCGCGGCTCTTGCGCAATAGCGGGTCGGTGCGATGGAGGTGGCGCCTGGGGATCTTGGAATTGGCCAACATGTGTCTTGCCATGCAGGCTCTGCTGATCACGATCGACAGCGCCGCTCTGAGTTGCATCATGCCTGTTTTGTGAAGAACGCGGTGTGTCTTGAGGCTGCACCCCGGCTGCTGCTGCCGGAGGGTCTTGATTTGCGCCAGAGCGAGTGTTTGTGGCTCGGTGGCTGCAATTGCCAACATGTCGAGGAGGTGGGAGTTGCTCGTCCTCACCTCCTGTGCCGTTGTGGCTATTCTCGCCAGAATGTCGAGGAAGTTGGCTACCTCCAGCGCCTCTGCCTCCTTCTCCAACCATGATGGGCATGACGACCGCGCCACCTGCACTGGCCGTGCCACCCGCGGTGTTTGCATTGCCCACATTGTCCGTGCTGACCGTGCCGCCTGCGGTCGCATGCGAGGGAACCTTGGAAGTGGAGGGATTCACACCATTCCACCCTTATTCTTAGGAGCCATGGACGACGAAAAGAGGTGATAATGCTAATGGAATTGATGCGCACTCTGTAGATTCAGGTTCACGCCAGTGATACCACTACATGGCACGCCAAAGATTTCAATCTAGAACGACCATCTATGGGGCCATCAAGCCCCTTTGGTGGTTCAGTAAGGGAGATGCACAAAACACAAAGAGCAGAATCGACAGAGGACGCGGGAGATTTACCTAGGTCCGGGCCACCTTTGAGGTGTAAAACCCTAGTCCTTCCTTTGTATATTGGGTGTGTGAGGAAGAGCACAAGTGCAAGGAGCGCTCCCTAGCAAGGTGGGGGGGGGAGCAGCTACGCGTGTAGTTGTGCCAAGGGTTGATCAAGAGCGAACCCCCATAAATGTTGCCATGACACTCCTTTTATAGCTTTAGAGGTTACCACAGTGGCAAAATAGTAATTATCTGGTGATTAGATAACAAACAGTGCTATCATACCTAACTCTACTAGTTAGGACAAAAAACATTAAATGCTCAGTTACGTGTCATCAGGAGGAGGAGCCCCAGCAAGGTTGTTGCACGCATGCCTAGCTAATTCCTTTTAGCTTGACACACCATTTGGACGGGTGTCAATAAAGGTAAAACTCCTTCCAGCGTGCTGACACATGTCCGACAAGCCTCTCCTAACTATCTGCGGGCTCGACACCTCATCGATTAGTGACTAGCTGCCAGATGAGGCGGAGCACTGGTAGCTGGCGAGAGCTTGCCGGGCCTTCTCCTTGCTGGCTCGGCCTTGTCGGCAAGAGTTGCTTTAAGTGTTGATCTTGATGATTTGTCTCGTTCTTCTCTTTAGCCAAATTCATTAACTTGGTTTTCAATCTTGGTCTTCCTGATGCACTCTTTGATCTCTCAATGCATGTGGCTCTCTTGGCTTGTGAATCTTCTCCATAGCTTACCAATCTTAGTATTGGGTTGTCTTCCAGCAAGCCCCCTTGCCGGGGGAGATGCCACTTCCTGCGGGGTACTAGGGGGGCCATCCTTAGTACACCAACAAGTTCTTTATGACTATTGTGATTTGATGGACTAATACAACACTCTCACCTATCCACATATTGCTAGCCTCTCAAGTACCGTGAATTGCCATTTTCACCTCGAGAATTGGTGCGAACTTCGCCGGTGCATCCAAATCCCGTGATATAATACGCCCTATCACACATAAGCACCATTACATCCTTCCTCAAAATAGCTACCATACCTACCTATCATTTCCATAGACATTCTGAGATATATTGCCATGCAACTTCCACAGTTACTATTCACATGGCTTGTGTGGTCATCATCATATTGCTTTGCACGATCATATAGATCTGACATGATATTTGTGGCGAAGCCACCACTGATCCATTGTAATACATGTTGCCGTAGATCATTGCACATCCTGGTACACTGCTAGAGGCATTCATATAGAGTCATATTAGTTTGGTTTATCAAGTTGTAAGTAAAAAGAAGTGTGATGATCATTATTAGAGCATTGTCCCAGTGAGGTAAAAATGAGGGAGACTTATGAGTCGTCAAAAAGTGGGGATGGGGTTCATGATATTGTTCTAAAAAAGGAGAAAAGAAAAAATGAAAAAAAGAGAAAAGAGAGAAGGGGAAATGCTACTATCCTTTTACCACACTCGTGCTTCAAAGTAACACCATGTTCTTCATAAAGAGAGTCTCCATTAGTTGCCATTTTATATACTGGTGGGAACTTTTACGTTATAACACTTGGTTTACATATTCCAATGACGAGCTTCCTCAAATTCCCGAGGTCTTCATGAGAAAGCAAGTTTGGATGCACACCCACTTGGTTTTAGTAGTGAGCTTTCATACACTTATAGCTCTTGTGCAACTGTTGCATGGAAATCCCTACTCCTCGCATTGATATCGATTGAAAGGCCTCTGTTGGGGAACGTAGTAATTTCAAAAAATTTCCTACGCACACGCAAGATCATGGTGATGTATAGCAACGAGAGGGGGAGTGTATCTTCATACCCTTGAAGATCGCTAAGCGGAAGCATTTATCAACGCGGTTGATGTAGTCGTACGTCTTCACGATCCGACCGATCCAAGTACCGAACGCACGGCACCTCCGAGTTCTGCACACATTCAGCTCGATGACGTCCTCGCCTTCTCGATCCAGCAAGAAAGGCGAAGTAGTACATTAGTTCCGGCAGCACGACAGCGTGGTGACGGTGTTGGTGAAGAACAATCTCCGCAGGGCTTCGCCTAAGCACTACGGAAACTATGACGGAGAATAAACTAGAGGGGACTGGGTTGCCGACACACGGCTTGGTGTTTCTTGATTTCTCATTGGTGCTAGCCCTGCCCCTCTACTTATATGTTGAGCCTTGGGGTCGAAACTTGGAGTAAAAGCCTCCACAAAGTCGGTTTCACCCGAAAGGCAAGAGTCCTTCTCGGACTCCAGGGCCAGACGCCAGGGTTCCCGGCGTCTGGACCCAGACGCTAGGGACCCTGGCGTCTGGCCCCTGGACTCCGCAAAACTTCCTTTTGCGCTTTCCAAAAACCTTGTGGGCTTTCCCCTTTGGCCCAAATAACGTGTTCTCGTACCCAAACATTTCGGGAAACATCCGGAACCCCTTCCGGTGAATTCCGGAACCCTTCTGGAGATCAAACACTATTATCCCATATATCAAACTTTATCTCCGGACCATTCCGGAGATCCTCGTCATACATAACTCATATAATACTATATCGTCAACGAAACGTTAAGCGTGCGGACCCTACGGGTTCGAGAACTATGTAGACATGACCTAGAACTGTTTCCGGTAAATAACCAATAGCGGGACCTGGATGCCCATATTGGCTCCCACATATTCTACGAAGATCTTTATCGGTCAAACCGCATAACAACATACGTTGTTCCCTTTGTCATCGGTATGTTACTTGCCCGGGATTCGATCGTCGGTATCTCAATACCTAGTTCAATCTCGTTACTGGAAAGTCTCTTTACTCATTACGTAATGCATCATCCCGTAACCAACTCATTTGGTCACATTGCTTGCAAGGCTTATAATGATGTGCATTACCGAGAGGGCCCAGAGATACCTCTCCGACAATCGGAGTGACAAAACCTAATCTCGAAATACGCCAACTCAACATGTACCTTCGGAGACACCTATAGTACTCCTTTATAATCACCCAGTTACGTTGTGACGTTTGGTAGTACCCAAAGTGTTCCTCCGGTAAACGGGAGTTGCATAATTCTCATAGTTACAAGAACATGTATAAGTCATGAAGAAAGCAATAGCAATATACTAAACGATCAAGTGCTAAGCTAACGGAATGGGTCATGTCAATCACATCATTCTCCTAATGATGTGATCCCGTTAATCAAATGACAACTCTTTTGTCCATGGCTAGGAAACATAACCATCTTTGATAAATCGAGCTAGTCAAGTAGAGGCATACTAGTGACACTATGTTTGTCTATGTATTCACACATGTATTATGTTTCCGGTTAATACAATTTTAGCATGAATAATAAACATTTATCATGATATAAGGAAATAAATAATAACTTTATTATTGCCTCTAGGGAATATTTCCTTCAGTCTCCCACTTGCACTAGAGTCAATAATCTAGTTCACATCGCCATGTGATTTAACACCAATATTCACATCTGTATGTGATTAATACCCATAGTTCACATCATCATGTGATCAACACCCAAAGGATTTGTTCACATCGCTATGTGATTAGCACCCAAAGAGTACTAAGGTATGATCATGTTTTGCCTGTGAGAGAAGTTTAGTCAACGGGTCTGTCATATTCAGAGCCGTATGTATTTTTCAAATATTCTATGTCCACAACGCTCTGCATGGAGCTACTCTAGCTAATTGCTCCCACTTTCAATATGTATCCAGATTGAGACTTAGAGTCATCTGGATCAGTGTAAAAGTTTGCACCGATGTAACTTTTACAACGAACTCTTTTATCACCTCCATAATCGAGAAACATCTCCTTAGTCCTTACTAAGGATATTCTTCACCGTTGTCCAGTGATCTACTATTAGATCAAAATTGTATTCCCTTGCCAAACTCAGAGCAAGGTATACACTATGTTTGGTTCACAGCATAGCATACTTTATAGAACCTATGACTGAGGCATAGGGAATGACTTTTCATTCTCTTTCTATTTTCTGCCATGGTCGGGTCTTGAGTCTTACTCAATTTCACACCTTGCAACATAGGCAAGAACTCCTTCTTTGAATGTTCCATTTTGAACTGTTTCAAAAATTTATCAAGGTATGTATTCATTGCAAAATCTTATCAAGCGTCTTGATCTATCTATATAGATCTTGATGCTCAATGTGTAAGCAGCTTCACCGAGGTCTTTCTTTGAAAAACTCTTATTCTAGTATCCTTTCATGCTTTGCAGAATAATTCTACATTATTTCCGATCAACAATATGTCATTTACATATACTTATCAGAAATGATGTAGTGCTCCCACTCACTTTCTTGTAAATACAGGCTTCACCGTAAGTCTGTACAAAACTATATGCTTTGATCAACTTATCAAAGCGTATATTCCAACTCTGAGATGCTTGCACCAGTCTATAGATGGATCACTGGAGCTTGCACATTTTGTTAACACCTTTAGGATTGACAAAACCTTCTGGTTGCATCATATACAACTCTTCTTTAAGAAAACCATTAAGGAATGCAGTTTTGACATCCATTTGCCAGATTTCATAAATTGTGGCAATTGCTAACATGATTCGGACAGACTTAAGCATCGCTACAGTTGAGAAAATCTCATTGTAGTCAACACCTTGAACTTGTCAAAAACCTTTTTGAAACAAGTCAAGCTTTGTAGATAGTAACACTACTATCAACATCTGTCTTCCTCTTTAAGATCTATTTATACAATATGGCTTGCCGATCATCGGGCAACTCCACCAAAGTCCACACTTTGTTCTCATACATGGATCCCATCTCAGATTTCGTGGCCTCAAGCCATTTCGCGGAATCTGGGCTCATCATCGCTTCCTCATAGTTCGTAGGTTCATCATGGTCTAGTAACATGACTTCCAGAACAGAATTACCGTACCACTCTGGTGCGGACTGTACTTTGGAAGACTTACGAGGTTCTGTAGTAACTTGATCTGAAGTTTCATGATCATCATCATTAGCTTCCTCACTAATTGGTGTAGGAATCACAAGAACTGATTTCTGTGATGAACTACTTTCCAATTTGGGAGAAGGTATAATTACCTTATCAAGCTCTACTTTCCTCCCACTCACTTCTTTCGAGAGAAACTCCTTCTCTAGAAAGGATCCATTCTTAGCAACAAATGTTTTGCCTTCGGATCTGTGATAGAAGGTGTACCCAACAGTTTCCTTTGGGTATTCTATGAAGACGCGCTTCTCCAATTTGGGTTTGAGCTTATCAGGTTGAAACTTTTTTCACATAAGCATTGCAGCCCCAAAATTTAAGAAACGACAACTTTGGTTTCTTGCCAAACCACAGTTCATAAGGCGTCATCTCAACGGATTTAGATGGTGCCCTATTAAACGTGAATGTAGCTATCTCTAATGCATAACCCCAAAATGATAGTGGTAAACCGATAAGAGACATCATAGATCGCACCATATCCAATAAAGTGCGGTTACGACGTTCAGACACACCATAAGGTTGTGGTGTTCCAGGTGGCGTGAGCTGTGAAACTATTTCACATTGTTTTAATTTAAGACCAAACTCGTAACTCAAATATTCATCTCCGTGATCAGATCGCAGAAACCTTATTTTCTTGTTACGATGATTTTTCCACTCCACTCTGAAATTCTTTGAACCTTTCAATTATTTCAGACTTATGTTTCATCAAGTAGACATACTCATATCTGCTCAAATCATCTTGTGAAGGTCAGAAAATAACGATACTTGCCACGAGCATCAACACTCATTGGATCGCATACATCGGTATGTATTATTTCCAATAAGTCAGTAGCTTGTTCCATTGTTCCGGAGAACGGAATTTTAGTCATCTTGCCCATAAGGCATGGTTCGCAAGCATCAAATGATTCATAACCAAGTGATTCCAAAAATCCATCTTTATGGAGTTTCTTCATGTGCTTTACACAGATATGACCCAAACGGCACTGCCACAATTAAGTTGCACTATCATTATCAACTTTGCATCTTTTGGCATCAATATTATGAATATGAGTATCACTACGATCGAGATCCAACAAACTATTTTCATTGGGTGTATAACCATCGTAGGTCTTATTCATGTAAACAGAATAACAATTATTCTTTAACTTTAAATGAATAACCATATTGCAATAAACATGATCTAATCATATTCATGCTCAACGCAAACGCCAAATAACATTTATTTAGGTTTAACACTAATCCCGAAAGTATAGGGAGTGTGCGATGATGACCATATCAATCTTGGAACTACTTCCAACACTCATCATCACTTCCCCTTCAACTAGTCTCTGTTTATTCTGTAACTCCTGTTTCGAGTTACTAATCTTAGCAACCAAACAAGTATCAAATACTCAGGGGCTACTATAAACACTAGTAAGGCACACATCAATAACATGTATATCAAATATACCCTTGTTCACTTTGCCATCCTTCTTATCCAGCAAATTTTCAGGGCATTTTCGCTTCTAGTGACCATTTCCTTTGCAGTGTAAGCACTCAGTTTCAGGCTTTGGTTCAGCTTTGGGCTTCTTCGTGGGAGTGGCAACTTGCTTGTCTTTCCACTTGAAGTTCCCTTTCTTTCCCTTTGCCCTTTTCTTGAAACTAGTGATCTTGTCAACCATCAACACTTGATGCTTTTTCTTGATTTCTACCTTCATCGATTTCAACATCACAAAGAGCTCAGGAATCATTTTCGTCATCCCTTGCATACTATAGTTCATCACGAAGTTCTAGTAACTTAGTGATGGTGACTAGAGAATTCTATCAATCACTATCTTATCTGGAAGATTATCTCCCACTTGAAGCGATTGAAGTACACAGACAATCTGAGCACATGCTCACTAGTTGAGCGATTCTCCTCCATCTTTTAGCTATAGAACTTGTTGGAGACTTCATATCTCTCAACTCGGGTATTTGCTTGAAAATATTAACTTCAACTCCTGGAACATCTCATATGGTCCATGACGTTCAAAACGTGAAGTCCCGATTCTAAGCCGTTTAAGCATGGTGCACTAAACTATCAAGTAGTCATCATATTGAGCTAGCCAAACGTTCATAACGTCTGCATCTGCTCCTGCAATAGGTCTGTCACCTAGCGGTGCATTAAGGACATAATTCTTCTGTGCAGCAATGAGGATAAACCTCCGATCACGGATCCAATCCACATCATTGCTACTAACATTTTTCAACACAATTTTCTCTAGGAACATATCAAAAACAAACATATGAAAGCAACAACGCGAGCTATTGATCTACAACATAATTTGCAAAATACTACCAGGACTAAGTTCATGATAAATTTAAGTTCAATTAATCATATTACTTAAGAACTCCCACTTAGATAGACATCCCTCTAATCCTCTAAGTGATCACGTGATCCAAATCAACTAAACCATGTCCGATCATCACGTGAGATGGAGTAGTTTTCAATGGTGAACATCACTATGTTGATCATATCTACTATATGATTCACGCTCGACCTTTCGGTCTCTGTGTTCCGAGGCCATATCTGTATATGCTAGGCTCGTCAAGTTTAACCTGAGTATTCCGCGTGTGCAACTGTTTTGCACCCGTTGTATTTGAACGTAGAGCCTATCACACCGGATCATCACGTGGTGTCTCAGCACGAAGAACTTTCGCAACGGTGCATACTCAGGGAGACACCATATCATATGCAACGGTGACACCACGTGACGATCCGGTGACAGCACGAAGATGTATAACAGATAAACATCATATGCAATCAAAACATGTGACATGATATGGCCATGATCATCTTGCGCCTTTGATCTCCATCTCCAAAGTACTGTCATGATCTCTATCGTCACCGGCACGACACCATGATCTTCATCATCTTGATCTATATCAATGTGTCGTCACATGGTCGTCTCGCCAACTATTGCTCTTGCAACTATTGCTATCGCATAGCGATAAAGTAAAGCAATTATTTGGCACTTGCATCTTATGCAACAAAGAGACAACCATAGGGCTTCTGCCAGTTGCCGATAACTTCAACAAAAACATGATCATCTCATACAACAACTTATATCTCATCACGTCTTGACCATATCACATCACAAAATGCCCTGCAAAAACAAGTTAGACGTCCTCTACTTTGTTATTGCAAGTTTTACATGGCTGCTATGGACTGAGCAAGAACCGTTCTTACCTACGCATCAAAAACCACAACGATAGTTCGTCAAGTTGGTGCTGTTTTAACCTTCGCAAGGACCGAGCGTAGCCACACTCGGTTCAACTAAAGTTGGAGAAACAGACACCCGTTAGTCACCTGTGTGCAAAGCACGACGGTAAAACTAGTCTCGCGTCAGCGTACGCGTAATGTCGGTCCGGGACGCTTCATCCAACAATACCGCTGAACCAAAGTATGACATGCTGTTAAGCAGTATGACTTGTATCGCCCACAACTCACTTGTGTTCTACTCGTGCATATAACATCAACGCATAAAACCTAGGCTCTGATACCACTATTGGGGAACGTAGTAATTTCAAAAAATTTCCTACGCACACGCAAGATCATGGTGATGTATAGCAACGAGAGGGGGAGTGTATCTTCATACCCTTGAAGATCGCTAAGCGGAAGTGTTTATCAACGCGGTTGATGTAGTCGTACGTCTTCACGATCCGACCGATCCAAGTACCGAACGCACGGCACCTCCGAGTTCTGCACACGTTCAGCTCGATGACGTCCTCGCCTTCTCGATCCAGCAAGACAGGCGAAGTAGTAGATGAGTTCCGGCAGCACGACAGTGTGGTGACGGTGTTGGTGAAGAACAATCTCCGCAGGGCTTCGCCTAAGCACTACAAAAACTATGACAGAGAATAAACTAGAGGGGACTGGGTTGCTGGCACATGGCTTGGTGTTTCCTGATTTCTCTTTAGTGCTAGCCCTGCCCCTCTATTTATATGTTGAGCCTTGGGGTCGAAACTTGGAGTAAAAGCCTCCACAAAGTCGGTTTCACCCGAAAGGCAAGAGTCCTTCTCGGACTCCAGGGCCAGACGCCAGGGTTCCCGGCGTCTGGACCCAAACGCCAAGGACCCTGGCGTCTGGCCCCTGGACTCCGCAAAACTTCCTTTTGCGCTTTCCAAAAACCTTGTGGGCTTTCCCCTTTGGCCCAAATAACGTGTTCTCGTACCCAAACATTTCGGGAAACATCCGGAACCCCTTCCGGTGAATTCCGGAACCCTTCCAGAGATCAAACACTATTATCCCATATATCAAACTTTATCTCCGGACCATTCCGGAGTTCCTCGTCATGTCCATGATCTCATCCGGGACTCCGAACAACATTCGGTTACCAACATACATAACTCATATAATACTATATCGTCAACGAAACATTAAGCGTGCGGACCCTACGGTTTCGAGAACTATGTATACATGACGTAGAACTGTTTCCGGTCAATAACCAATAGCGGGACCTGGATGCCCATATTGGCTCCCACATATTCTACGAAGATCTTTATCGGTCAAACCGCATAACAACATACGTTGTTCCCTTTGTCATCGGTATGTTACTTGCCCGAGATTCGATCGTCGGTATCTCAATACCTAGTTCAATCTCGTTACCGGCAAGTCTCTTTACTCATTACGTAATGCATCATCCCGTAACCAACTCATTTGGTCACATTGCTTGCAAGGCTTATAATGATGTGCATTACCGAGAGGGCCCAGAGATACCTCTCCGACAATCGGAGTGACAAAACCTAATCTCGAAATACGCCAACTCAACATGTACCTTCGGAGACACCTGTAGTACTCCTTTATAATCACCCAGTTACGTTGTGACGTTTGGTAGTACCCAAAGTGTTCCTCCGGTAAACGGGAGTTGCATAATTCTCATAGTTACAGGAACATGTATAAGTCATGAAGAAAGGAATAGCAATATACTAAATGATCAAGTGCTAAGCTAACGGAATGGGTCATGTCAATCACATCATTCTCCTAATGATGTGATCCCGTTAATCAAATGACAACTCTTTTGTCCATGGCTAGGAAACATAACCATCTTTGATAAACGAGCTAGTCAAGTAGAGGCATACTAGTGACACTATGTTTGTCTATGTATTCACACATGTATTATGTTTCCGGTTAATACAATTTTAGCATGAATAATAAACATTTATCATGATATAAGGAAATAAATAATAACTTTATTATTGCCTCTAGGGCATATTTCCTTCAGCCTCTCCATTGCCTAACAATCCATTGAGTTTATGTGAGGCTTTCTCCACTTTTGTATTCCCTTGTTAACCGATACCAACATATTTTATTCCACCCCTAGTGCTAAGTCCATATCTCATGCTGATGTATTAAGTGAAGGTGAAAATGTTGAAGCGATAAAAAGTATGATACCATTTCTTGATTTGACAACGGGGTGCTCATGATTTGTAATTATGCTAGGAAGACAAAGTCATGCCATGCTTACATAATTCAGTGAGTAGGGATAACATTCGTTAAGCATCGTATATTTTGAAAAGTAATAATTGTCTTCTAGTATTCATGAATATTATTATGTTTTTTGACCTGGAAGACTGCAGGGCTTACACCCCACAACATTTTATTAAAGCTCACCCACAAAGAATACATAAGGTTCCTCCAGGAGAGGAACAAAAACAGAGAAGAAAGAGCTATACAAAGCAGGCTACACTAATCTAAGAGGGAAAAGAACTAGGGGCTATACCTATGAAAAAGAAAGAAAATACATCTGAGGAACTCCTCAAGGGGAAAGGAAGTCAATCCACTTGAGTAGAGCGTCCCTGTATCTGGTCTTGATCCTGTGGGAAAGGAGGGTAAGGTCATGAATGAAACCATTTCTCCACTTCCTGAAAGAGGGCCTGATGTGCCTAAAAGCCTTATCATTCCTGATTTTACAAATGTTCCACCATGTAAGAAAGACCACTTCTAAGAAGAAAGGATTATTGAAATCCTTCCTGGCATGCAAGGCAATTTCCACCATGACATTGCTATCCAACCAGATGACTCGGAGATAATTCCAAATTATCATACTAAAGTTGCATTGGAAAAATAGATGATTCTTGTCCTCAAGCTCTCCAAACAAACAAAGAACACACTCAGGTCCATCACCAATTTTCCAGTGCCTACGTTGAATCATATCCTTGGTGTTCACTCTGTCCATCATGACCAGCCAGGCAAACATTTTAACTGTCATGGTACAACAACTTTTCCAAAACCAACTCAATATGGGGTTGGCCAGAACTGGTTGATGTACAAAATCATAGTACTTCTTTGCTGAATATTTAGATTTCTTCACATGCCTCCAAGTCCAGGTGTCATTACATCCATTATCCAAAGAGACCTCAGCCAACATACCCGAGAGTTGGTTGAACTCTTTAAAAGCCAAATCAGAGAGAGGCAAGGGAAACATGTGCTGCAAATTTTCTGCCTATAACACTTCCATAACTGAGATTTTTTTATGCAAACAAAAAGAGAAGAGCCTTGGAAATTTGTCTTGAAGAGGAGTGCAAGAGTTATCAATCTCCCAATGATCTGACCAGAAAAGCACTATATCCCCTCTGCTGACTGTGACAGAAGTAACAACCCTGAATTTGTCCATTAATTTGCAAATGTCTCTCCACCAAAAAGAACCACAAATGGTAGTGTCATGAGGAACTCTGTGAAAGTAATAAGTGTCCCAGAGCAAGTGAACCCAAGGTATATCTGCTCTGTTATAAAATTTATTCAGATATTTGAGAAGTAGAGCATCATTTTGCAACCTCGGATTGAGAATTCCAAGTCCTCCCTTAAGTTTGGGCCTACAAACCAGAGTCCAGGCAGCCAAAGAATGCCCCTTCTCCTGACCATATTAACTCCACAGACACTGTCTTTGAATTCTCTCCAATTGCTTCAGTATACCCTGTGGTATTGACAGGCTACAAAGGAAATATATAGGCAGTGAGGAGATTACGGAATTTACCAGTTGTAGCCAACTACCTTGTCGCAAAAACCATGAGCTAGCAGTTAGCCTTCTCTCCATGCAGTCAACTAAAGGCAGCAGGTCTATGATTTTTGGCCGAGTGGTGCCGACAGGTAATCGCAAATATGTGAGAGGCAAAGAGCCTAACTAGCAACCAAATTGGGTAGCAAGAGCAGAGGCAACACTGGCCTCCACATTAATTGGATACATTGAAGATTTGTGGAAATTAATCTGCAAGCTAGTTGCCAGGGATAAGGAGTTCAACACTGCTTTCAGAACCTCCAACTGAGCTATATCAGCAGCCACAAAGAGCAATGCGTCATCTGTATACTGTATCACTGGGTAGTCAGGGTCACGTGTTAACAAAGGCAAAGATAGTTAGCCCTGACTCAGGAGATTATTAATCATGGTCTGCAAAAGACCAGCAGCAATCACAAAGAGCAGAGGAGAGATAGGGTCTCCTTGCTTTACACCACATTTACACTTGAAGTGCTTCCCAGGTACTCCATTCAACAAAAAGGAAGAAGTTCCAGAAGATAAAAGCTGCAGGACCCAGGTGATCTATTTGCTGTCAAAACCTTTTGCCATAAGAATCTTTATTATTGCCTCATGCTTGATATCAATTACTTCATCATTTCTTAATATTCATACCATAAGATATTACATGATAAACATGTTAGGTAGCATTCAACATCATTTTTTTGTTTTTATCATTTACCTACTCGACGACGAGGAGGAGTTAAGCTTGGGGATGCAGATACGTCTTCAATGTATCTATAATTCTTGATTGTTTCATGCTATTATATTATCAGTTTTATATACTTTATATGAAATTTTATATCATTTTTGGGAACTAACCTATTAACCGAGTGCCTAGTGTGAGTTTCTGGTTTTTTGCTTTTTTTTGGTCTAATAGAAAATCCCTACCAAACGGAGTCCAAAGCTATAGAACTTTTTGATGATTTTTTCTAGACCAGGAGGGACCCTAGAAGCTTCAGGGGAGGACCAGAAGCCATACAAGGAGACGACAAGACAACATGGCACGCCCAGGGGGTAGGCACACGCTGATGTCTTGTAGGCACCTCGTGGCTCCTTCTATCCTAATTCCAGTGCGGTAAATTTCCAAATATTCCAAAACCCACAAAGCAAGACCCGAAACAATTCTTTCACTACCACAAGTCTCTATTCTTGTGTGATCCCATCAGGAGGCCTTCACTGGTAATATGCCAATGGGGGAATAGACCATGGAGGGCTTCTATATTAACCTTGCTGCACCTTCGATGATGTGTGAGTAGTTCCCACGGGATCAATGGGTCCATACCAGTAGCTAGATCTCTCTCTCTCTCTCTCTCTCTCTCTCTCTCTCTTTCTCTCTCTCTCTCTCTCTGATCTTCAATACAATGTTCATTTCGGAGATCGATTCGATGTAATCTTTCACAGTGCATTTCTTGGGATCTGATGAATTCCGGCTTTATGATTAGATTATACACTGAAAGTCACTGAGTCTTTTGTGAACTTTATTGTGTGTGATCGTTATAGCTTTGTATTTCACTCTGATCTATTCATTTGGTTTGGTCAACTAGATTGATTTATCTTCAGCGGGAGAGATGCTTTGTGGTAGGTTCAATCTTGGGCATCCTCACTCTATGATAGGAGGAGTTGTGAAGAACATATTTGTATTGGTGCTACTAAGGGTAAAATGATGGGGTTTGATCATATTGATTGATTTTGTTCTGTCTGCATTATGTCATCATACTTCATGCATTACTCTATTTGTTATGAACTTAATACCTAGAGAGGCAAGCATAGAAGCACTCTCGAACTGGAGTAATAGTAGTAGATGCAGATGGATGTTGGTTTACTTTACACGGACGTAATTCCTATGTACTGATCATGCCATGAATAACATCATAACTATGCACTTTTCTATCAATTGCCCAACTGTAATTTGTGCACCCATTGTATGCTATGTTCTTGAGAGAGATGCCTCTAGGGAAAGCTATGGCCCCTGGTCCATCTAAATCATATTGCTAAAACCCTAAAAACCTTGCTATAATTTATTTACATTTATTTTCTTAGCAATTTATATATCTTGCACTATCAGATTTGATCCTTGCAATTAACGAGTACAAGGGGATTAACAACCCTCTTGCCTGCATTGGGTGCAAGTGTTTGCTCTTGTGTTTGTTGGTACCGCTAAAGGTCATTAGTGTGGATCTCCTATTGGTTTGATAAACCTTGATTCTTGACCGAGGGAAATACTTTGTGCTACTATACTACTTCACTCTTCCTTTTCGGGGAAATCCCAACACCTATCACAAGTAGCATTTTGTTGTCCAGATTATGTCATCATGCTTATTGCAATGCTCTATTTCTTGTAACTTAATACTCGAGATGCATGCTAGATACTGGTCTTGATGTGGAGTATTAGTGCTAGATGCAGTTGAATAATGGTTTACTTATCACAGACATAGTTCCTATGTGAGATTATACCATGAATGATCATAGTCATAAATACAAATATTGAAATTTAATCGTTGTCCAATTGTAATTTGTTCACCGCACTGAACTTGTATGCTTGAGAGAGATGCCAATACTGAACCTATGGCCCTCAAAGTCTATCCTCTATTACTGAAATATTTATTACAATTACTATTCTTTGATGTACCGTTTAACTTTCTAACAATTATCATTATCTCGTGCAATTTAATCTTGTAACTAGTAGGTCAAGAAGCTTGAAAACCTTCTTGATGTGTTGGGGACAAGTTTGTTTTGTGTTGTGTGTGTAGGTGCCCGTGACTTTGTTTGTGGGAGAGCTCCTTTTGGTTTGATAAACCTTGGTTCTATAATCTAGGGAAATACTTATTGCAAGGCTTCATCACCCTTACACTAGGGGTATAACCAACCACTGTTACGAAAGATCACATACGTGCTTGAATTTCGACAGTCGCTAGGACGTGAGGAAGGTTCGATGAGCTTTGACACGACACAATGGAGATGATCGTGGCAGCGGCGGTGATGATTTCTTGCTCTATTGTTGGTGGTGAACGAACGGAATGACCACGACATTGTTGACCTTCGGGTCCTTGTCATAGTGATTGATTGGGTGTGCTCCTAGACATGTGAGAGGGTCAGATAGGTAGAGGGTTTTGAGGCAAATTGAATGGAACAAAAAGGAATGCTAGTGGCTCAAAATTGCTTGGTAGAATTGTGCAGTGGTAGTGGGGGCAGAGACTATGGTTCAAGCTTAGAATCAAGTAGCCTAGCAGCATAGTGGTAGCACCCAAGCTGGGGATCAAGAGGGGCTTAGGCGGCTTCGACTTGCACGTTAGCGATGTGGGGAAGGTGGGAATCATGGGTGTCCTTGAGTTGCACATGCGAGCAAATAGGCTGAAGGTTGAAGGTGGAGTTAACATGTGGGGCCCATGTGGTGGTGTTGATGTCTACTATGCAACTTTATTCTTGTAGACATGTGTTGGGCCTCCAAGTGCAGAGTTTTGTAGGACAGTAGCAATTTTCCCTCAAGTGGATGACATAAGGTTTTCAATCCATGGGAGGCGTAGGATGAAGATAGTCTCTCTCGAGCAACCCTGCAATCAAATACAAGAAATCTCTTGTGTCCCCAACACACCCAATACAATAGCAAATTGTATAGGTGCACTAGTTCGGCGAAGAGATGGTGATAAATGTGTAGTATGGATAGTAGATATGAGTTTTTGTAGTGTGAACAAAAAAAACAGCAAGGTAGCAAGTAACAAAAGTGAGTGCAAACGGCATTGCAATGCTTGAAAATGAGGCCTAGGGTGCATACTTTCACTAGTGCAATCTCTCAACAATGCTAACATAGTTGGATCATATAACCATCCCTCAAAGTGCGATGAATGATCACTCCAAAGTTCCTATCTAGCGGAGAACATAAGACGGAATTGTTTGTAGGGTACGAAACCACCTCAAAGCTATTATCTCCGTTCAATCTATTCAAGAGTTTGTACTAAAATAACACAAAGCTATTCTTTTCGTTTGATCTATCCTAGAGTTCGTACTAAAATAACAACAAAGCAAATTCATATTTATAATATTCAATCCAACATAAAGTACTTCAAAGAGTACCCCAAGATTTCTATCGTAGAAATAAAGACAAGAACGTGCATCAACCCCTATGCATAGATTACCCCAATGTCACCTCGAGAATCTGCGAGTTGAGTGCCAAAACTAATATCAAGTGAATCAATACGATACCCCATTGTCACCACGAGTATTAATTGCAAGACATATATCAAGCGTTCTCAAATCCATAAAAGTATTCAATGCGATAACAATGAAATCTCAAAGGGAAAAACTCAATTCATCACAACAAGATAGAGAGGGGAAAACACCGTATGATCCGACTATATTAACAAAGCCCATGATACATCAAGATCGTGACATCTCAAGGTTGCACGCGAGAGAGATTAAACACATAGCTACTGGTTCAAACCCTCAGCCCCGAGGGTGGACTACTCCCTCCTCATTGTGGTGGCCGCTGGGATGATGAAGATGGCCACTGGTGATGATTCCCCCTCCGGGAGGGTGCCGGAACGGGGTCTATATTGGATCTCGTGGATACAGAGGCCTTATAGCGATGGAACTTCTGATCTAGGGCTACCCCGAAGGGTTTTGGAATATTTGGATATTTATAGGGCGAAGAGGTGGTCCAGGGGGCACCCGAGGTGGGCAGTACCCACCAGGGCGCGCATGGGTCTCCTGGCACGCCATGGTGGGTGCTGCTCCCCTTGAGCAGCCCCCAGGTGCTTCCTTGGCCCACTGGCTTTCTTCTGGCCCAAAAAAATCTCCAAAAAAATTACGCGGTGTTTGGACTCCGTTTGATATTGATTTCTTACGATGTAAAAAACAAGCAAAAAACAAGAACTGGCACTGGGCACTGGGTCAATAGGTTAGTCCCAAAAAATGATATGAAGTTGCTATAAAATGATTATTAAACATCCAAGAATGATAATATAATGGCATGAATACTTCATAAATTATAGATACGTTGGAGACGTATCAGTGTGTGTAAGATAGATAGTGAAAGAGAGGGGGTTGTGGGGCTGGGGTGATTTGTTGGATCAAGGGGTGAAGGTTGCGATTATAACACAACATATTGGTTCATGATCAGACGGTGCAGGCAATGGGGGTGATGGTGGTGCCCCCAGTGACGTTCTAACACCACTATAAGATAGGCGAATACTTGTTCTAAATTAAAATGTACCACATATGACATATTTGACAAATACTAATTTCATCCTTAAATGAGCAAGATTGTTGACTACATATTTTGGTTCTTTATTATAGACTTCCGGTTTTTAGTCCATTCAATTAAAAATGGACGTAATTTTAGAACATACTTAATGCAAACAAATAGATAAGGTGTGGACTCGATATTTACTATCCAACACTTCTCTTCTATATAAGGTGAGTTCGTCTCCTCATATTTCCCACTAACCCATAGTTATCCAGTAACACCAACAAATATATACCTTATGTTTGATCCTTCCAGCTTCCCATCTGTACTAGTCAGTCACCTAGTTTTACACTTGAGTATACCAAGGAGGGAGTGGGTGTGCATTTCATTGAGGAAAACAAAGGGCATAATGCCACTTTCTTCAAGCAAAGTCATGGTTTTTCAAGGGTGCAATTGAGATTTCCCTTTTATCGAGGAAAAATCGAAGCAAGATGCATACATTTGGGACACCATTGGTGAAACCAATTGTTTATGCTATCTTACTGAGAGGTCCACCTACCAAGTCATTCACCAATGAGACGACAAATGTTAGGATTACATTATTGTAGAAGGAGGTGACAGAGGGTAAGGTAGAAAAATTCCCCCTCCCAACTTATGAACAAGGTCCAAAAATGATAACTTAGGTATTATTGCAAACTATGTCTTCTTCAAGGAAGAAGATCTTAGTCTTGAAGATCTAAACAAGCTCTTCGATGAACTCTTGTGCGTTTGAGAGGACATTAGACACTGGTTACTTGGGAGACCAACATATTGGATTCCAATACATTGGTGGAAGCAAGTGGTGACTGACGTCTAATGTACTCTCTGACATATGCAAGATTTCACCGAAGAGCTTGCTGAGATCTTCAAGACTGGGTTCTTCTTCCTTGCAGAAGATATAATTTGCTACCATACCTAGGTTCTCATTTTGGATTTTCTTGGTATGTTGGAGGCCTAGTTTTTCTTATTTCCCTCCATTGCATTCTTAGTGTCCAACAGAGCCACCTCATTCTACAACAATGCAATCATAGTGTGTCTTGTCTCGTTGGTGAGTGGCTTGGTAGGTGGACCCCCAATAGGAAATCATAACCAATGCGTTTCATGAATAGCATCGGAAATTCATGCATATTTTCATCCTTCTTTGATACAAAGAAAATCATCATGACTATGCGGGCACAGAGGTCTTTCAACTTAGCTTTATCTAGGAACACATTAAAATTCAGGGGATAATCCTCAAGTTTCGGATCCAGTCCGCATAGTTTCTTCCATGATCTAGGAACACATTAAAATCCAGGGGAACTACAACGCATGTCGTTAATCTACAACAAAAATTTAGCAAAGACTATTAAGACTAAGTTCGTGGTAATTAGTTCAGTTAATCAAATTACTAATGAACACCCACTAAAAACAACATCTCTCAGGTTGTCTAAGTGACATGATCCAAATCAACTAACCCATGTCCGACCATCACGTGAGATGGGGTAGTCATCAGTGGTGAACATCTCCATGTTTTTTTGAAGAGCAACGGACAGTAGGGGAAAACCCCCCACTGACTTTTTATAAACTAGCAAACAACAAACTACAGACTACATGAGAAGAAGGTGTTAGGGTGTGGAGGGGAGGAGGGGGTGGGGGAGGAAGGATTAGTAGTGTCCCTGTTTTACAAGTTTAATTTACATCTCCATGTTGATCATATCTACTATATGACTCATGTTCGACCTTTCGGTCTCCTATGTTCTGAGGCCATGTCTGTACATTCTAGGCTCATCAAGTTTAACCCAAGTATTCCACATGTGTAAAACTGCTTACACCAATTGTATGTGAATGTAGAGTCTATCACACCCAATCATCATGAGGTGCTTTGAAACAACAAACTTCTGCAACGGTGCATACTTAGGGAGAAAACTTTTATCTTGAAATTAAGTGAAGGGATCATATTATAATGCTACCATCATGCTAAGAAAAATAAGATGCATAACAAGTTAAACATCACATGCAATCAATATATGCGACATGATATGGCCATCATCATTGTGTTTTTTATCTCCATCTCCAAAGCACCGGCATGATCTCCATTGTCATCGGCATGACACCATGATCTCTATCATCATGATCTCCATCATCGTGTTGTCATCGTGGTTGTCTCCACCAACTATTGCTTCTGCAACTATTGCTAATGCATAGCAATAAAGTAAAGCAATTACATGGCGTTTAATGATTGGCATGTAGGTCATACAATAAATTAAAGACAACCCTATGGCTCTTGCCGGTTCCGGTACTAATCGACATGCAAGTCATGAACTTATTGAAAAACATGATCATCTCATACATCATCATATATCACATCACGTTTTGCCATACCACATCACAACATGCTGTGCAAAAACAAGTTAGACGTCCTCTACTTTGTTATTGTGTTTTTACGTGGCTGCTAGGGCAAACTCTAAAACTGTTCTTATCTACGCAAAGCCACAATGGTGATAATCAAGTTACCTTTTAACCTTCTACAAGGACAACTTCTGTCAAATCAGATTCAACTAAAGTAGGAGAGTCACACACCTGCTAGCCACCTTATGCAACACAATTTGCATGTTAGTCGGTGAAATCGGTCTCATGTGTGAGGACATGTAAAGTTGGTCCGAGCCGCTTCATCCTGCAATAACGCTGAATCCAAATAAGACAAGAGAGGTAAACTATTTGAGCATCAATGCCCACAACTCTTTGTGTTCTACTCATTCATATACATATACACATAGACCTAGCTCAGATACCACTGTTGGGGAACTAAGCATGAAAATAAAAATATTCCTACGAAACACCCAAGATCCAATTTAGGAGATGTATAGCTACGAGAGGGGAGTGTGTCAACATGCCCTTGTAAACCGAAAGCGTAAACGATCTACAGATCGTGGTTGTTGTAGTCATACTCGCGCCATGATCCAATCCTATCCAAGTACCGAACGGACGACACCTACGATATTAGCACACGTTTAGCTCGATTGCCTCCTCTCCTTCTTGATCCAGCAGGCAAGGGAGAGGAGGTATATGAAACCGGAACCAACACGATAGTATGGTGGTGGTGGTGGCAGTGGAATTCTGGCAGAGCTTCGCCAAGCGCCTACCAGAGGGACGTGGGAGGAATTGGGAGCGAGAACGAGCCAGGGTCAAGGGGTGGCCGCCCCCATGATCTTTCCCTCATGTATATATAGGATAGGGGGAAGGGGGGGGCATCCAAAACCCATCTAGGGCTGTCACGCCCAATATGCGACCCTATCCAAAAGGAACTCGAAGGTCCCACCAAGGATATACCCGCATATTGAAACGCTTTTGCAAGGTGGATATCATTACATCAACATTACATAATAGATGGGAATACAAGAGGCATACAATGCCACACGAATACAACATCACATCATATATACGAGCATCATCCGACTACGGATGAAACATAAACAGAAACTCAAACGACATCCACCCTGCTAGCCCAGGCTGCCGACCTGGAACCTATCCCCTGATCGAAGAAGCAGAAGAAGAACTCAACGCAAGCAAGCATCGCTCTCGCTCATGATCATCGCACAACCTGTACCTGCAACTGTTGTTGTAGTAATCTGTGAGCCACGAGGACTCAGCAATCCCATTACCATGGGTATCAAGACTAGCAAAGCTTAATGGGAAAGGAAGGGGTAAAGTGGTGAGGTTGCAGCAGCGACTAAGCAGATATGGTGGCTAACCAATGCAAATAAGAGCGAGAAGAGAGCAAGCGGAACGGTCGTCAACTAGTAATGATCAAGAGGTGATCCTGAACACCTACTTACGTCAAACATAACCCAGAAACCGTGTTCACTTCCCGGACTCCACCGAGAAGAGACCATCACGGCTACACACACGGTTGATGCGTTTTAATTCGGATCTGGTGTCAAGTTGTCTACAACCGGACATTAACAAATTCCCATCTACCTACAACCGCAGACATGGCTTTCGAAAGATTATACCCTGCAGGGGTGTCCCAACTTAGCCCATGATAAGCTCTCGCGATCAACGAAGGATATTCCTTCTCCCAGGAAGACCCGATCAGACTCAGAATCCCGGTTTACAAGACCTTTCGACAATGGTAAAACAAGACCAGCAAGACCGCCCGATGCGCCGACAATCCCGATAGGAGCTGCACATATCTCGTTCTCAGGGCAACACCGGATGAGACAGGCTACGAGTAAAACCAGACCTCGAGTTGCCCCGAGGGGGCCCCGCACGCGGCTCGGTTCGGACCAACACTTAGACAAGCACTGGCCTGGGGGGGGGGGCTAAAATAAAGATGACCCTCGGGTTGGCCGACCCAAGGGAAAGGGATAGGTGGTGGTGAGGCAAATTGTAAAACCAAGGTTGGGCCTTGCTGGAGGAGTTTTATTCAAAGCAAACTGTCAAGGGGTCCCATAAATCACCCGACCGCGTAAGGAACGCAAAATCTGGGAACATAACACCGGTATGACGGAAACTAGGGCGGCAAGAGTGGAACAAAACACCAGGCATAAGGCCGAGTCTTCCACCCTTTACCAAGTATATAGATGCATTAATAATATAAGAGATATTGTGATATCCCAACCAAAATCCTGTCCACCATGGAGAAATCTTCAACTTCACCTGCAACTAGTAACGCTATAAGAGGGGATGAGCAAAGCGGTAACATAGCCAAACAACGGTTTGCATAGGAAAGGTGTCAAAGGTTAGAGGTTCATGGCAATTTGGGATGGCTTGATAAACAGGTGATAGGTAGCGCAGCATAGCGATAGAACGAAACAACTAGCATAGAAATGATAGTAGTGATATCCAGGGTAGTGGTCATCTTCCTGAAATCCCACAAGGAAGAAGAACGGGTCCATGAAGAAGACGAACGGATGAAGTCGAACCAAGCGTAGACGAACGAATCCTCACGATCGCAACGAAACAGGAACTATCGAAAAGAAGCACACAACAAGGTAAACACACCACACATGAACAAGGCATGATGAACAACAAGCATGATGCATGAAAAGAATATATCAAGCTACTCATGGCAAGAGATGATGCAAACAAGAGCAACACATCAAGGCAAGTTTAAATGAGGCCGGGAACAACATATAACAATTCCGGTAAGTCCTCATATGCATATTTCGAAATTGGTCCATATCTGAATAAAACTTATGTTCAACTTGTTAAACAACAAGTTAAGATGCACCAAGATGATCTACACAAGATTCTAGTCAAGTTACATATAAAGTTCATTAAGTTCGGAGCTACGGCCTAGAAGATATGAGCAAAACAAGTTAAGCATGGCATTGATGCAAAATGCACCCAAACATCAAGCAAACACCTCAAAACAAGGATGCAACATGATAATATGAAACTACATGCAAAAACAAGCAAGTTTCATATAGAGCACACTCAAAACGGAGCAACGGTTCAACACACACACACACTATACAAGTCATAGCAACAATCTATCCATAACAGCAACTAGGCATATTGCAAGCATCAAAACAATAAGCTACAGGACCTCAACATAAAAACAAAAGACATGGTCATGATGTACAGGTAAATCATAACAAAACATGAACACTGAGCTATCTCCAGAAATCACTAGAACATGCTCAAACACACATGGTAAGATTGCAAATAATAACAGTTACAGACTTATCAGGAAATAACATCAGGTTGCAATATTTAGAGCTATCAAACAACATGTTACAGGAACTTATCATGGCAACCAAAGGCATGGAATGAATCTACTAATTGCATAGAACAAAAATCCCTTACTGACATTGAGCCAAAAGGAACAGAAAATATGATGGCACCCATGTAAACATGGCAAGTTATATTACAGATTCAAACATGGCAGAAACAGAATTATGAAGGCATGTTGGTGAGCTTTAACCACTCACCACAAAGCAATACATGGCATGGAAAGGCAACCAACCGTAAGAAGGCATATTTTTGAAGTTAAGCATGGCAAGAGCAAGGTCATAGGGTGCATGGAACACTAGAAAAACACATGGGAACAAGTGAACTTAATGTTAACAGGCTGATAGCAACATTTTCAAGCAACTTCAGATCAAGATTACAACTAGCTAAAGCAACCTATAAATGCAACCAGGGGCATGGGTAGTTAGAGCATAACATGTAGAACAAAACATGTTTAATGATCATCTCCAGATTATGCATAGAATGATTAGTAGCAACATGTTTACATAGCATCACCAAATAACAGATTCAGCCTAGCAAAATAGCAACATCAAGTATCCTACTTAACAAGCTCGATTCACTCATCACAAGTCATTGCATGACAAGATAAGCATAGCATCATCAAGAAGACATGTTTGTGAAACAAACCAAGTCAAGAACAAGTCCATAGCATGCAAGGATCAACTATAGCAACCTTGGCTAAATTGAATAACAAGTGAACAATCTGCCAGGAAACATTTTGAAGCAAAAGTAGAGCACTCAAATGACATGCTAGGCTACTCCGTAATTGCAACCAAGGGCAGGGATGGAGATAGCATAACAACATGTTCAAAACACCCTTACTGAAGTATCTCAAAATATGCATGGATCTCTCTATAGCAACATGTTTACATGGCATGAAAATAACAGCAGAACATGGACTAAAATCAGCAACATCACGATGCCTAGTTTGCATGCTTGTGCTAGTCACCACATTGATCACAAAAATACATGGTAAGCACCTCTGTAAAGATGGCATGGCATAGATCAAAACACATGTAGACACCAACCTCATAGGATGCACACATCAATCATGGCAAAAATGACAAATGAGCATGTTATAACAGTTTCAGCAGATTAACATCATGAAGCACTCTTCCTACGATGATTCGGGCATCAAGATGAGCTCCAATGAAAATGACGCAATGGAATTAAATGATGTACTCGTCGAGACGAACAATTTTACATATTACACGCACAAAGCGGAGCTACGGATGCAGAGATACGGTATGACGAACATGGCATGATTATGTTGAAAACCCTCGGGACTTGGTGGAATTTCACCTCCGGGTAAAGTCAACCCGGGACGGAGGGATCCGGGACGGCGCGGTACAGGATGGGGACGAGGGCGTTTGGATGGCCGAGGTGGTGGATCTGATCCACCTGACCAGATCCGGCGACGACGGCGGCGCCGGCGAGCTTCTCCGGCGAGGTGGCGCACCGACCGGTGGAGGAAGGTGGCGAGGGCGGCGGGGAACTCTGGCGAGGAGCAGCCGGCCGAACACGGAGATCCGAGGCACGGGGCGGCTGGCTCGGGCGGCGCGCGAGCTCCGGCAGCGAGGCGAGGGACGCCGCGACTGAGGGGAGGGCTGGCCTCCGGCGAGCTCGGGAGGCGGCGGCGGAGATG
>NC_041383.1:534173010-534187869 GCF_002162155.2 Triticum dicoccoides | reverse complement strand
GGCGGGGCGGCACGGCCCCTCCGGAGGTTCGTCGGCGACGGGCGGCGGCCGGAGGGCGCGGACAAACGGCGGCGGGGCTGGGCGAAGGGCGGCGGCGATGCTCGCCGGCGGCGGGCGCGAGGCGATGAGGAGATGGGCCCCGCGGGCCTGATGCGGGCCGCGCGGGCCGCGCCGGACGGGGGCTCCGGCGGGACACGTGGCGTACAGCGGTTGGGGAAGGGCGAGGGCGGACATGTCCGGCCGGGGACGGACATGTCCGGCGCGGCGCGGAGGAGAAAACTAGGGTTAGCGTTTCGGGGAAAATGATCCGAAAATGGAGAGGGGAAGACGTTTTTATAGGTGGAGGGAGCTAGGAGAGTCCAAATGAGGAGCGGTTTTCGGCCACGCGATCGTGATCGAACGACCGAGAGCATGGAGGGGAGTTTGCTGCGTTTTGAGCCACTTTGGAAGGGGTGTTGGGCTGCACACAAAAGAGGGCTTTGCGGTTACCCGGTTAACCGTTGGAGTACCAAACAACCTCCAAATGGCACGAAACTTGAGAGGCGGTCTACCGGTGCTATACCAATGCCACTTGGCAAGGCTAGGGCCATTCCGAGAAAGTTTAACACCCACTCACAACAGGAGACAAAAGGGGGAACGCCGAAGGGCATAGGAGCGCTGGATTGCAAAACGGACAACGGGGAAAACACTCGGATGCTTGAGACGAACACGTATGCAATGCAATGCAGATGATGACATGATAAAATGCAACATGCAAGCAAATGACATGGCAATGACGGCGAATAACTGGCAGACACCTAGCGCATCGAATCCGGGGCGTTACAAGGGCCGTCCACAAGGTTGAAATCCCTTGGAGATAACATCTTATCTCTAGATGCAACCCTTTAAATTTACAGATAAGACCTTATCTCTAGATTTAAACAATATGTTGATAACCCACAAGTGTAGGGGATCGCAACAACTTTCGAGGGTAGAGTATTCAACCCAAATTTATTGATTCGACACAAGGGGAGCCAAAGAATATTCTTGAGTATTAGCAGTTGAGTTGTCAATTCAACCACACCTGGATAACTTAGTATCTACAGCAAAGTGTTTAGTAGCAAAAGTGGTATGATAATAATGGTAATGGTAGCATAAGTAAAGATAAATGTTTTGGGGTTTTTGTAGTAGTTGTAACAGTAGCAACGGAAAAGTAAATAAGCGAAGAACAACATGTGAAAATCTCGTAGGCAATGGATCACTGATGGATAATTATGCCGGATGTGATTCCTCATGCAATAGTTTATAACATAGGGTGATATAGAACTAGCTCCAATTCATCAATGTAATGTAGGCATGTATTCCGTTAATAGTCATACGTGCTTATGGAAAAGAACTTGCATGACATCTTTTGTCCTACCCTCCCGTTGAAGCGGGGTCCTAGTGGAAAAAGGGATATTAAGGCCTCCTTTTAATAGAGAGCCGGACCAAAGCATTAACACATAGTGAATACATGAACTCCTCAAACTACGATCATCACCGAGAAGTATCCCGATTATTGTCACTTCGGGGTTGTCGGATCATAACACATAATAGGTGACTATAGACTTGCAAGATAGGATCAAGAACACACATATATTCATGAAAACATAATAGGTTCAGATCTGAAATCATGGCACTCGGGCCCTAGTGACAAGCATTAAGCATAGCAAAGTCATAGCAACATCAATCTCAGAACATAGTGGATGCTAGGGATCAAACCCTAACAAAACTAACTTGATTACATGGTAAATCTCATCCAACCCATCACCGTCCAGCAAGCCTACGATGGAATTACTCACGCACGGCGGTGAGCATCATGAAATTGGTGATGGAGGATGGTTGATGATGAGGACGGCGACGAATCCCCCTCTCCGGAGCCCCAAACGGACTCCAGATCAGCCCTTCCGAGAGAGATTAGGGCTTGGCGGCGGCTCCGTGTCGTAAAACGTGATGAAACTTTCTCCCTGAATATATGAAGTTGGAGTTGAGGTCGGAGGAGGTCCAGGGGGCCCACGAGATAGGGGGGCGCGCCATAGGGGGGCTCCCCCCCTGTCTCGTGGATAGTCCGTGGGCCCCCTGGCACTAATTATTTCGCCAAAAATTCTTATTAATTCCAAAAAGTGCCTCCGTGGATTTCCAGGACATTCCGAGAACTTTTCTTTTCTACACAAAAACAACATCATGGCAGTTCTGCTGAAAACATCGTCAGTCCGGGTTAGTTTCATTCAAATCATGCAAGTTAGAGTCCAAAACAAGGGCAAAAGTGTTTGGAAAAGTAGATACGTTGGAGATGTATCAACTCCCCCAAGCTTAAACCTTTGCTTGTCTTCAGGCAATGTAGTTGATAAACTAAAAGTGATAAAGAAAAACTTTTACAAACTCTGCTTGCTCTTGTTGTTGTAACATGAAAAGCCATCATTCAAGTTTCAGCAAATATTATGAACCGACCATACTAACAATAACACATAGGTCTCACAATTACTCATATCAATAGCATAATCAGCTAGCGAGCCATAATAATAAAACTCGGATGACAACACTTTCTCAAAATAACCATAACATGATATAACAAAATGGTATCTCGCTAGCTCTTTCTGAGATCGCGAAACATAAATGCAGAGCACCTTTAAAGATCAAGGACTGACTAAACATTGTAATTCATGGTAAAAGAGATCCAGTCAAGTCATACCCAATATAAACCAATGATAATGAATGCAAATGACAGTGTGCTCTCCAGCGGGTGCTTCTAATAAGAAGGATGATGACTCAACATAAAAGTAAATGGATAGGCCCTTCGCAAAGGGAAGCAGGGATTTGTAGAGGTGCCAGAGCTCGATTTTAAAATAGAGATTGAATAACATTTTGAGCGGCATACTTTTGTTGTCAACGCAACAACTATGAGATGGTTGTATCTTCCATACTACATGCATTATAGGCAGTTCCCAAACAGGATGGTAAAGGTTTATACTCCCCCAACCACCAACAAGCATCAATCCATGGCTTGCTCGAAACAATGAGTGCCTCCAACATACAACAGCCCTGGGGGAGTTCTGTTTAATTATTTTGATTTGTTTTGATCTTTTTGGATCATGGGGTTGGGCATCCCGGTTACCAGCCGTTTCTCGTGAATGAGGAGCGGAGTCCACTCCTCTTGAGAATAACCCACCTGGCATGGAAGATATAGGAAGCCCTAGTTGAAACATGAGCTGCTCGAGCATACAAAACAGAATTTCATTTGAAGGTTTGGAGTTTGGCACATACAAATTTACTTGGAACGGCAGGTAAATACCGCATATAGGAAGGTATAGTGGACTCATATGGAACAACTTTGGGGTTTAAGGAGTTTGGATGCACAAGCAGTATTCGCGCTTAGTACAGGTGAAGGCTAGCAAAACACTGGAAAGCGACCAACTGAGAGAGCGACAACAGTCATAAACATGCACTAAAATTAATTCACGCCAAGTACAAGCATGAGTAGGATATAATCTACCATGAACATAAATATCATGAAGGCTATGTTGATTTGATTCAACTACATGCGTGAACATGTGCCAAGTCGAGTCACTTAATACATTCAAAGGAGGATACCATCCCATCATACCACATCATAATCATTCTAATAGCGTGTTGGCACGCAAGGTAAACCATTATAACTCATAGCTAATCAAGCATGGCACAAGCAACTATAATCTCTAAATGTCATTGCAAATATGTTTACTTCATAATAGCTGACTCAGGAACGATGAACTCATCATATTTACAAAAACAAGAGAGGTCGAGTTCATACCAGCTTTTCTCATCCCAATAAGTCCATCATATATCATCATTATTGCCTTTCACTTGCACGACTGAACGATGTGTATAATAATAAGAGTGCATGTGCATTGGACTAAGCTGGAATCTGGAAGCATTCAACTCAAGATAGAAGACAAGTAATATGGGCTCTAAATTAAATAAACAATCATGCATATGAGAGACACTAAGCATTTTCAATATGGTCTTCTCGACCCCCAAAAGAAAGAAAAGAAAATAAAACTATTTACACGGGAAAGATCCCAACAAGTAAAAGAAGAACGAGAAATCTTTTTGGGTTTTCATTTTAATTTCTACTACAAGCAATGGAAATTAAGCTAACTATTTTTTTGGTTTTTCTTAAAGTTTATCAAACACACAAGAAGAAAACTAGAAAAAGAAATTTAAACTAGCGTGGATAATACAATGAAAGAGTATGAGCACCGACGACTAGTGTGTGAACATGAATGTAAAGTCGGTGAGAAATACGTACTCCCCCAAGCTTAGGATTTTGGCCTAAGTTGGTTTAATACCAGTGACCGCCTGGCTGATATCCATAAGTGAAACTGGGGTAGTACTAAGATGAAGAGGCGACCGCCTACTGAGCAGCAGCGTGTTGGCGAGCTGCCTCCATTCCCCTCTCATATTCAGTTGCTTATTCCCTGGTGACAACATATCTTCCTTTTGCCTAATAATCAAAAAGGTAGGGAGCAGGAAGAGTAACAGGGACGATGTTGCGTCAGTTATAGGTTAGTCGATAATGGAGGAATTGTTCATTCCTCTCAAGAAAATGATGATCAAACATAGCTTCTTTATCTAAATAAACAGGAGGTACAATCATATCCCCCTCTCGTGGAGCTATATTAAGAAAATTAGCCACACGGGTTGCATAAATTCCTCCAAAGAAATCTCCCCTTCTACTATTATTGTGCAACCTACGTGCAACTATTGCCCCCAAGTTATAACCTCTATAACCTGACACGGCACTCTTGAGGACACAAAGATCAGGGGCACACATGTGACATACTTTGTCCTTATTATTAATGCATCTACCAATAAAGAGAGCAAAGTAATGTATAGCAGGAAAATGAATGCTCCCTATGGTAGCTTGTGTTACGTCCCTAGATTCTCCCACAGTAATACTAGCAAGAAAATCTCTAACTTCAAATTTGGGAGGATCATTAATATTACTCCACTGCGGGAGTTTGCAAGCAGTTGTGAAATCCTCTAAATCCATGGTATAAGATGTATCATAAATATCAATCATAACACTAGGAGAATTACGCGCAGAAATATATTCAAACCTCCGCACAAAGGAATCACTCAATTGATAATATTGAGGACACTTGTCTTGTAAGAAGTCCTCCAGCTCGGCATTACGCACATATGCATCAAATTCCTCCTTGAAGCCTGCTTCGACCATAAAATCATCGGATGGTCACTCACAAGCCCGTACATTTGCGTCCCTTGGCAAATTAACATCTTGTTCACATATAGCAATCCTTGGCCCTTTCTTTGCTGAGGAACCACCTTGGTACATTCTTCTAAGCATATTTCTTTTTCTGAAATTTTAGTAACTTCAAAATGAAAGTGAATAAAACTAAACAAGATTGATGGCAACTACTCCTACAAGTGCCTAGGGCCTATATCATGCATTGGAATTGCTTGGGACCTCAAAAATTTAACATGCAAGCTCAAGAACATGGCCACCTATGCAGAAATTTTTTGCAATGAATAAAGCACTAGAACAAAAAATAATTGGACCAATGGAGGAGTCACATACCAAGCTACAATCTCCCAAAGCAGTTTTGAGAATGGAGCTTTGAGCTACGAGATCAAAAATCACAGCAAAACGAGCTAGAAATCGGGCTTGAGCTGGATGGGGATTTTTTTGGGTAGAAGATGAAGTGTGTGGGTGCTGGCATAAGTGGAGGGGAGCCACCAGGAGCCCACGAGAGAGGGGGCACGCCCTACAAGGGGGGGGCACCCTCCTCTCTCGTGGCCTGGTGCTTGCCCCTCCTGCAATGTTTTCAGTGCCTAAAATCCTCAAATATTCCAGAAAAAATCATACTAAATTTGAAGGGCATTTGGAGCACTTTTATTTTTGGACTATTTTTTTAATGCACGGATAATTCAGAAAATAGACAGATAATACTATGTTTTTGCTTTATTTATTCCAATATCAGAAAGTAAAAAGAGGGTACAGAAGGTTGTGCCTTCTAGTTTCATCCATCTCGTGATCATCAAACTGAACCCACTAACAAGGTTGATCAAGTCTTGTTAACAAACTCATTCCGAATAACACGGAACCAGAGAAATTTCGAATAACACTCAGTTACCTCAATGGGGATATGAAAATCCCCAACAATAAGAATATCATACTTTTCTTGACAGTTGGGAGAGGAAATTCAAAACCTCCAAAAATGATAGTTAGAACTTTTTCAATAGAATTGATGCTATGAACTTGAGATTGTTTCCTCGGAAAGTGTATCGTATGCTCATTACCATTAACATGAAAAGTGGCATTGCCTTTGTTGCAATCAATAACAACCCCTGCAGTACTAAGAAAAGGTCTACCAAGGATAATAGACATAGTATCGTCCTCGGGAATATCTAGAATAACAAAGTCCGCTAAGATAGTGACATTTGCAACCACAACAGGCACATCCTCACAAATACCGATAGGTATAGTAGTTGATTTATCAGCCATTTGCAAAGATATTTCAGTAGGTGTCAACTTATTCAATTCAAGTCTACGATATAAAGAGAGAGGCATAACACTAACACCGGCTCCAAGATCACATAAAGCAGTTCTAACATAATTTCTTTTAATAGAGCATGGTATAGTTGGTACACCCGGATCTCCAAGTTTCTTTGGTATTCCTCCTTTAAAAGTGTAATTAGCAAGCATGGTGGAAATTTCAGCTTCCGGTATCTTTCTTTTATTTGTGATGATATCCTTCATATACTTAGCATAAGGATTTACTTTAAGCATACCAGTTAAGCGCATACGTAAAAAAATAGGTCTAATCATTTCAGCAAAGCGCTCAAAATCCTCATCATCCTTTGACTTGGATGGTTTAGGAGGAAAGGGCATGGGTTTTTGAACCCATGGTTCTATTTCTTTACCGTGCTTCCTAGCAACAAAATCTCTCTTATCATAACGTTGATTCTTTGATTGTGGGTTATCAAGATCAACAGCAGGTTCAATCTCTACATCATTGTCTTTGCTAGGTTGAGCATCAACATGAACATTATCATTAACATTAGCACTAGGTTCATGTTCATCACCTGATTGTGTTTTAGCATCAGAAATAGAAATATCATTGGGATTCTCAGGTGTGTCTACAGTAGGTTCTCTAGAAGCATGCAAAGTCCTATCGTTTTTCTTCTTATTCTTTTTAGAAGAACTAGGTGCCTCTAATTTATTTCTTTGAGAATCTTGCTCGATTCTCTTAGGGTGGCCTTCAGGATACAAAGGTTCCTGAGTCATTCTACCAGTTCTGGTAGCCACTCTAACAGCAAAGTCATTTTTATTATTTAACTCATCAAGCAAATCATTTTGAGCTTTAAGTACTTGCTCAGCTTGAGTAGCATCCATAGAAGCATATTTGCTAACGCGGTGAAGTTCATCTTTCAGTCTAGCCAGATTATCACCTACGCATCCTATCTCGAAAGAATTATTCTTTAACTCTCTACCTACATAAGCATTAAAACTTTCTTGTCTAGCCATAAAGTCATCAAATTCATCTAAGCATGGGCTATGAAATTTAGTAGAGGGTATTTCAACTTTATCATATCTATAGAGAGAATTTACCTTTACTACCTGTGTCGGGTTATCAAGGCAATGTGGTTCTTCAGGTGGTAAATTAAGACCATATATTTCTTCAATAGGAGGTAAATTCTTAACATCTTCAGCTTTATATCATTTTTCTTTCATTGATTTCTTTGCCTCTTGCATATCTTCAGGACTGAGAAATAAAACACCTCTCTTCTTCGGAGTGGATTTAGGAATAGACTCAGGAGTTGGCTCAATTGGTTCAGGAATTACTTCAGGAACTGGCTCAGGAAGAGTCCAATTATTTTCATTAGTCAACATATTATTCAATAATATTTCAGCTTTGTCGACTGTTCTTTCCCTAAAAACACAACCAGCACAACTATCCAAGTAGTCCTTGGAAGCATCGATTAGTCCATTATAAAAGATATCAAGTATTTCATTTTTCTTAAGAGGATGACCAGGCAAAGCATTAAGTAACCAGAGAAGCCGCCCCCAAGCTTGTGGGAGACTCTCTTCTTTGATTTGCACAAAATTATATATTTCCCACAAGGCAGCTTGTTTCTTATGAGCAGGAAAATATTTAGTAGAGAAGTAATAAATCATATCCTGGGGACTACGCACACAACTAGGAGCAAGAGAATTATACCAAGTCTTAGCATCACCCTTTAATGAGAACGGAAATATCTTGAGGATATATAAATAGCGAGACTTCTCATCATTAGTAAATAGGGTGGCTATATCATTCAACTTGGTAAGATGTGCCACAACAGTTTCAGATTCAAGGCCATAAAAAGGATCAGATTCAACTAAAGTAATAATACCAGGGTCAACAGAGAATTCATAATCCTTATCAGTAACACAGATAGGTGAAGTAGCAAAAGCAGGATCAGGTTTCATTCTAGCATTAAGAGACTGTTGCTTCCATGTAGCTAATAATTTCTTAAGATCATTTCTACCATTGCAAGCAAGAATTTCCATAGCAGCTTTTTCATTCATAACATAACCCTTAGGAACAACAGGTAATACATAATCATTGGGGGAACCTTCATCATCACTGTCGTGGAATTAACACGTCAGATGTCCTTAGTGTGAGGACTTAGTCGCGAGGCCAACGCATCTATGTGGTAGCTTGACAGGGGTTGAGCGGAATCGAGAGACGCAACACAAGACAAGGGTTTAGAGAACTTCGGGCCCCGGGAAACATCATCCGGTAAAAACCCTACATGTTGTTTGAGGCTAGATCTCATTATCATCATGAGGGAGTCGCCGTGAACCGGCTCTCCTCTAGTTGTGCCTAGCCCTAGAGATTGTTCTTTTCTTCCTTGCCTGTCCCTCTTTGGGGATCCCTGCCCCTCTTTATATAAGTTAGAGGGGCGGGTTACATGTGGAGTCCTAGTAGGACTAGGACTATCCTATCTTCTACTACAAGCCGGATACAAGTCCGGGTCTTGATTCCTTGTAAGGGAAATATTCCTCACACCTTTCTTCTTAAGTCGGTTCACCATAGCATGATCCGGCCTTTCATAAACCGCTCGTTGGGCCACCGGGTCTTGTCACTCCACTGACTCGCCTGCCGGATTACCAATGAATCTTAAACCGCCAGGTCCAAGTGGGTCGCCAAACTCTAGCCGGGTCATACATCCGGCGGTTTATACTGCAGGGTATATCCCTGACATTAGCCCCTAGTTTAATTTGGATTCATCCATGTTAAACTGATCTGCAACATAAACACAAGAGCAAATTTGTCGGGTTGTGCTCCGGTTTAAATATTCATGTAAACCGGTACTTGATCATCCTTATATCCTTGTCATTTCTTCCTTCTAAAAAATCCGAGTCAATAGACCAGTTTCATAATCAATTTGCTTGCAGAAGATATTTTGTAAATAAAGAATCCATTTGAATTGGCCTTCAATGGTCTGACTTGACAAAAAATATTAGTCTCGGAAATATTCAACTAATATCCAGCCGGCTTGAAGATGTAAAACTTGCCAGTTTATGATTACCACCATTGTCGGGTTATAAAAACTGATAATTCCAGGTCATGATTGTTGCCAACGCTGGTTCATGATTATTGATGACGCCAGGTTGCAGACACAGGGTCATAATGATTGGTGACGTCGGGTCAATCCGGTTTGCTCAAAATAGAGAATTTGAAAATAGTTCTTCGATAATAATATAATACATGTAGCCCCCAAGTCTTGAGCAGAACAAAGTGATGGCTTAAGACTTGCTTCAATATAAATACTGCCACTTAAGAAGAAATCCATGTTGTTCATCCCAGTCAATTAGTAAAAACTGTATACTCCAGATTATGTAGCCCCAAGTGCCGGGTTGTCATGCTTGCAGCAACCAGGGACTTGTAATTGTCTTATACTCATAAAAACTTCAATCAGTGTAGCCCCCAAGGGCCGGGTCATTATGCAATAATGAGCAGGGACTTTGTAGGTATAATCATGTAGATTTTAGTAATGATGTGTAACCCCCAAGGGCCGGCTCAGTAAGATAATATTGAGCTGGGACTTGATATATACTTCAGTGACAATAACATCATATGATGTAACCCCCATCATGGGGCTTGAATTCACGTCCGCAAGGTTAAGAGCCTTATGCTTTACCAACTGAGCAGTGGACCCTTCAATATAATGAATAAAAAGCTTTGTACCTTGAATTGTTGACAGGAGCAATTGGTAGCCCCCAAGGGCCGGCTCATTATAATGTGATGAGTCGGGTCTTCAATAAGATGAGCAAAAAATGACTTTGCATTAGCCCCCAAGTGTCATGGTGCATGCTTGCAACGACATGAGACTTGCATATTTGATATAATCTCAATTTGAATAATGTAGCCCCCAAGTGCCGGGTCGTAAGCCTGCAGCGACTCGGGACTATTCCTTCCATTGTGGAATAAATCATATCCATCGATAAAATAATATCCATTGCGCTAAAGCGACTTTGAAAACCTCAATAATACCGGTTATTAATAACCATAATAAAAATCCAGCCATGTTGGCTATTCAAGGTAATATAATCCGGTATGAAAAACCTTATTCATTCAATATCATAATGAAAATTCAGCCTAGTTTGGCTATTTGAATAATATAACCCAATGATTTATAAGCGCATGATTCCAATGGCGCAATCCATATATATACTGGCAACTTATAGTCCAAAGCCAGGCTGGGTTAACAAACACCGGATAATTTCTCATCATATACTGGCAACTTATCGTCTTAAAGCCAGGCCGGTTTAATAAACACCGGTGATTTATAATCATGCTTTATTCAGCCTATTTCGGTGACATTGAATCACATCGTTGGTTTACCAACTTTTTGTAGTAAGAGTGATAACCCCAATCTTGAGTAATGATAACTCCTTTCATACTGTGCCGATTTATGATAAAACCGTACTGGGTTGTGATAAACACCGGTTTAACCATATACAATACTGGCGACTCGTAGTCAAACCAGACCGGGCTGATAGTCTCCGGATTATAACTTGATCGTGTACTGACAACTTGTAGTTGAAAGCCGAGCCGGGTTGTTAATGCCGGGTTAATTTGATGACTGATAGTCATGCCGGGTCAATAGACACCGGTTCAACATAGAATTTATCAAAAGAGAAAAATCTTGACAAAGGCAAATAAAACTGTGTAGTCGAGGCTTTTCAAGGGCTGCCAGGCCCAAATTCGAGGCTTTTCATGGGCTGCTAGGCCGCTGAGTTAAACCATTTGACAAAGCCTTTTAAGATGGCCCTCCAACTAACCAATTGTCGTTTTAACTTTGACAAGTTCAGGGTCTGTATAAGAGTAACTTGTCAAACGTTCGGCGGGTCATGCCAGGATTACCTGGATAGGAGTGGCTTACTTGATGAAGGCAGGTTAACCCGGGGTTTTAGGTGAATACAAAAGGCTTCGAAGCCGTGGGTCGATACCCAATTACAAGGGTCCTTTCAAACTCTTTGTTACTTTACACAAAGAGCCCCCAAGTAACTTTGTGAGCTGTGCTCAATGGGTGCCTATGTTTGAGTTGTGCTTTTAGCAACAATACTCTCTTTGGCCCCTTGGGTGTGAAGCTCCCAAGCTGTATTGTGGCAAGATAGCCGGTTTAATGGACAAAACAGGACGTTGCTTTGTAAGCAGAAGCCCCCACATGATAAATAATATGATAAGCCAATAAGGCAGGATACCCATGTTTGAACCGCGCATCATGGCAGCAGGTCCTCTTCGGCAACCTTTAACTTTTTGCAAGAGATAAATTCTTCTTGAACCGGGATTTTGAACCGGATATTGAGAGCTTCAAAGCATTGCGGGAGACATCTTTCCCTTGAACCAGATTTTAAACCGGAATCTTCATTTTCAGCCGGAAATTTTTTGACGGCCTTTAAACTCGAACTTGCGAGAAGTTAATTCCTTTTTGAACCAGAAATTTTTAATCCGGATTTGAGAGCTTCAGTGAGACTGACTTCCTTTGAGCTGGATTTTTAGACCGGATATTTTAGAGCTTCAACACTTTATGAGAGAGAAATGTCTCCTGAACCGGATTTTGAACCGGAATCCTTTCTGATGACCCGGAACTTCTTCATTGAGCTGGGGTTTTGTAACTGTCATATACTTTTTAAGACGGAAATTTTCTGACGGCCTTTAAATTTTCATGAATATAACAGTAGCCTCCGGGACCGGGTTATCCTTCCCTCCATCGTCCTGGGGTTCTTAAATTTGCTAAAACTCGCAAGATTTGCTGAGTCATGTCATCATAGCCCCCGAGTCTCAAAGGTGACTCAAGGAGTTGGCTTGAGACTCTTCCATATTTGACCGTGATATAAACCGGCATAACTTGTATATCATTGGTGTTGATAGCACGATGTGAATTCACAGAAGGTTGAGGTGACTGCGGCAGGTTATAAATGATCTCGTATGAGCCGTGTCAGCAACTCGGCCAATGGTTCCTTTCAACTAGCGATTTGAAGTTAACCAAACTATAGTGGCCGCAACTTGTGTGCCTGCCCATTGAGCCACCCAGTGTAGACGGCAGTTGATGATAATTTGCCTCCAATTTGAAAGAAAACCGGGCTACCCAAGCTGTGACTTGCTTTATACTCAATAAACACCTCATGCAGACAGGTGCAGCCTGGTGTGTTGATGTAGACCAGTTCATGAGAGGCGGACGGAAAAGATGACCTTAGCATTAGAGGTGGCTCAAACAGATGAACTGGCCACAGTGTTGTAAACCGGCGTGGACGGGCGAGTTAACCACGTCGTTTTGATGTAGTGAACAATGGTCCTGCATCAATAACATTGCAGACCAAGAAAAAGATAAATTGCTCTTTGACAAAAAATAATATGTACCAATAAAATATATTTTAGATGGATATCACCTGATCTGCCAGGCCGGAAATAATCCGCCATGAAATTGATGATCGCTAGGTGAAGTTGAAGTCGCTCACGGGTGAACCGGCCACATCATGGTAAACCGATGCGGACGGGTGAATCGGCCGTGACGTTTGTAAGCTGGCACGGACAGCGAGTCGGCCACGATGTTGTAAGCTAGCGCGGACACGTGAACCGGCCGCGAGGGCGGAGGACGAGTCGTCCGTGGCGTTGTAAGGCGGCGCGGGCGGATGAGTCAATCACAGGGACGGTTCCGGTTAGTTGAAGTAGTCCGGGCCGCAAGGGTGGCGGCTTGCACGTCCATTTACCGGGTAATGAGCAACGGACGAACACCGTGCGCAATGTTGCAAGTATGTGCTCCGTACCCATGGTATAAACCACAATTGTCCTACGTACAAAACATACAACAGGGCAGAGTAGTTGTTTGTCGAAGGAAATCAACATGTACTTAACAATATACATAAGATAAATATCACCTGATTTTAGGCGACAAATGATCATCATATGGCATCCGTAGGTAACCAAGAACTTTTATGTTGATCCTTTCAAAGGCCTTGCGAGAGTTCGCCGTAGTTTGTATAATCTCCATTGTGTGCAAATTGTAGTATACTCTTCGGCCGGTTCAGAGGTATGAAGGCCGTAGATGAAGTCGCTTTGGCCAGGGTGACTCAATGGCAACACGGTGGGCGCCAACTGTCGTGGAATTAACACGTCATGTGAGGACTTAGTTGCGAGGCCAACGCATCTATGTGGTAGCTTGAGAGGGGTTGAGCGGAATCGAGAGACGCAACACAAGACAAGGGTTTAGAGAGCTTCGGGCCCCGGGAAACATCATCCGATAAAAACCCTACATGCTGTTTGAGGCTAGATCTCATTATCATCATGAGGGAGTCGCCGTGAACCAGCTCTCCTCTAGTTGTGTCTAGCCCTAGAGATTGTTCTTTTCTTCCTTGCCTGTCCCTCTTTGGGGAGCCCTGCCCCTCTTTATATAAGTTAGAGGGGCGGGTTACATGTGGAGTCCTAGTAGGACTAGGACTATCCTATCTTCTACTACAAGCCGGATACAAGTCCGGGTCTTGATTCCTTGTAAGGGAAATATTCCTCACACCTTTCTTCTTAAGTCAGCCCACCATAGCGTGATCCGGCCTTTCATAAACCGCTCATTGGGTGTAACACCCCGGATGTAACTTTCCATCTTTGTAACTCCAACTCTTGCCATTTTCGGCTACGTGGTATGATATTCTCTCCGTGGTTGGGTTTTGTCTTTTGTTTTGCATTTTATTCATGTCATGCATCTCATATCATGTCATCATGTGCATCTCATTTGCATACGTGTTCGTCTCATGCATCCGAGCATTTTCCCCGTTGTCCGTTTTGCATTCCGACACTCCCACATGCACCGGCGCACCCCTCTTGTCTCTTTTCGTGTGCGGGTGTTAAACGTTCTCGGAATGGACCGAGCCTTGCCAAGTGGCCCTGGTATACCACCGGTAGACCACCTGTCAAGTTTCGGGTCATTTGGAGCTCGTTTGGTACTCCAACGGTTAACCGCACTTTCGCAAAGGCCTCTTTTAAGTTGCAGCCCAACACCCCTCCAAAACAGCCCAATAACCCATCTAAGTCACCTCCATGCTCTCCATCGTCGGATCACGATCATGTGGGCGAAAACCGCACCTCATTTGGACTCTCCTAGCACCCTCTACCTATAAATATATGCACTCCCCCGAAATCCCGGATCAATTCCCCCCTAACCCTAGACGAAATCCCCTCTCCGCGCGCCGGACATCTTCCGCCGGCACCGGACACGTCCGCCGCCGTCCGCACGGCCAATCATCGACTGCCACGTGTCCCGGGCCGGTCCCCGGTCCGCCGCCGACCCCGT
>NC_041383.1:534163215-534172527 GCF_002162155.2 Triticum dicoccoides | reverse complement strand
CCCGTTTTTCACCAAGTCATTATTCTGCTGTTAAATTGTTGCATGTTCATCGCATCACATCTTCGCATCCGTAGCTCCGTTTCGTGCGTGTAATGTGTCAAATTGTTCGTCTCGAAGAGTACATCATTTCTTTCCATTGCATCATTTACATTTCAGATCATCTCGATGCCCTAAATGCTGTTGGAAGAGGGCTATGTGATGTTAGTTTCTGTTTCTTAACAGAACTTGCACTTTTGCCATTTATGCCATGATTAATGTGTGCATCTTATGAACTTGACCCCTACATATGTTTTGATCTATGCCATGCCAGCTTTACAGGGGTGTATGCCATGTATTTTTGTGATCAATGTGGTGACTAGCACAAGCATGCAAACTAGGCTTCGTGATATGGCTGTTTTTAGTCCCTGTTCAGCTGTTATTGTGATGCCATGTAAACATGTTGCTACAGAGAGATCCATGCATATTTAGAGATACTTCAGTAAGGATGTTTTGAACATATGGTTATGCTCTATCCATTCATGCCCTTATTTGTAATTATGGAGTAGTCTAGCATGTCTTTTTCGTGCTCTACTTTTGCTACAAAATGTTTCCTGACAGATTGCTTACGTGATATTCAATTTTTACGAGGTTGTTGTAGTTGATCCGTGTATGCTATGATGTTGTTCTTGCCATGTATAGCTTCTATGCCATGTCTTCTTGATGGATGTATGCTTAGTTTATCATGAGGTGCTCTGTAGTGAGTGCATCGAGCTCACGAAGGTGCCTTCGTAAATCTGTCAATGCCATGCTCAGTTTGCTGAATCTGTTAACGAAACTTGCTATGTTTACATGCATGCCATCATTTCTTCTGGTCCTTTTTGGCTTATGGTCAGTAAGGGACTTTTGATCTATGCTTTGAGTAGATTCATGCCATGTCTTGTTTTGCCATTATAAGTTCCTGTAGCTTGTTGGTAATTTGCTCTAAACGTTGCTTCCTGATGCTGTTTATGCCATGTCCAGCCTGATATTTTTTTGCACTTTCACCATGCTTGTTTGAACCTGTTATGATGTGATTTAGCCGTAGCTCAGTGTTCCTCTTTTGTTAAGCATCTTCTGTAGATCACTGCCATATGCTTTGTTTGTATGTTGGGGTGCTGTAGCATAGTTTCTTGTTGCATGCTAAGTAGCATCGTGCTGTTAATCGCAGATTTGTGCCCTTATTGTTTTGCTTGCCATTTGCAAACCGTGCATCCGTTTCCGGTGATCTTCATATCGATTTCAACCAAAATCATCTCATCTTTCCAGCGGCATACTTGGTTTGCCAAGTTGACGCCTTGTTCATCATTTCCCTTCCGGAGCACGCATATGCATTGCATATCACATCTCGCATATCATGGCATGCATTGCATCTTGTTGCTTGTGCATTGCACCGTGATTTATTGTGGTTCCTTTGCTTGTGTTCTTGCTTTGGGTAGAGCTGGGAGACGAGTACGTGAGCGAGGAACCTGTTGAGTACGCTTACGAGGATCCAGCCTTCGACAACTCTGAGAACTTTGCAGGCAAGATGACCATACCTTCGATATCACTTCTATCTTTGCTTGGTAGTACTCGCTCTTTCGCTATGTTAGCCCTACCTGCCATTGTTTATCATGCCTCCCTATTGCCATGTCAAACCTCTAACCATCCTGTCCTAGCAAACCCTTGATTGGCTATGTCACCGCTTTTGCTCAGCCCCTCTTATAACGTTTCTAGTTGCAGGTGAAGATGAAGTTTGTTCCTGGTCGGAACATGGATATGTTGGGATATCACAATATCTCCTGTTTAATTAATGCACCTTATATATTTGGTAAAGGGTGGAAGGCTCGGCCTTATGCCTGGTGACTTGTTCCACTCTTGCCGCCCTAGTTTCCGTCATACCGGTGTTATGTTCCTTGATTTTGCGTTCCTTACGCGGTTGGGTGATTTATGGGACCCCCTTGACAGTTCGCTTTGAATAAAAGTCCTCCAGCAAGGCCCAAACTTGGTTTTACCATTTGCCACCTAAGCCTTTTTCCCTTGGGTTTTCGCGAGCCCGAGGGTCATCTTTACTTACCCCCCCGGGCCAGTGCTCCTTCGAGTGTTGGTCCAACATGGGCGATGTGAAGCTCCTATCGGTGTCCCCTAGGCAACCAGGGTCTATACCAACCCGACGTCTTGCCCATCCGGTGTGCCCTGAGAACGAGATATGTGCAGCTCCTATCGGGATTTGTCGGCACTTGGGGTGGCTTTGCTGGTCTTGTTTTACCATTGTCGAAATGTCTTGCGAACCGGGATTCCGAGACTGATCGGGTCTTCCCGGGAGAAGGTTTATCCTTCGTTGACCGTGAGAGCTTATGATGGGCTAAGTTAGGACACCCCTGCAGGGTATATAATCTTTCGAAAGCCGTGCCCGCGGTTATGAGGCAGATGGGAATTTGTTAATGTCCGGTTGTAGATAACTTGACACTTGACTTCATTAAAATGCATCAACCGCGTGTGTAGCCGTGATGGTCTCTGCTCGGCGGAGTCCGGGAAGTGAACACGGTTTGAGTTATGCTTGACGTAAGTAGTTTCAGGATCACTTCTTGATCACTTCTAGCTTCTCGACCAATGCGTTGCTTCTCTTCTCGCTCTCACTTGCGTATGTTAGCCACCATATATGCTTAGTGCTTGCCGCAGCTCCACCATATTGCCTTTTCCTACCTATGAGCTTAAATAGTCTTGATCTCGCGGGTGTGAGATTGCTGAGTCCCCGTGGCTCACAGATTCTACCAAAATAGATGCAGGTGCCGAGGATACCGGCGCAGATGGCGCAACCGAGCTCAAGTGGGAATTTGATGAGGCCCTTGGTCGTTACTATGTATCGTTTCCAGATGATCAGTAGAGGTGCCCAGTCGGGACGATCGGGGATCTGTGTAGCATTTGGGGTAGTCTTCTTTTATTTTGGTTCCGTAGTCGGACCTTGAGTGTAATCTAGATGATGGATGTTTATTTATGTATTGTGTGAAGTGGCGACTGTAAGCCAACTATGTATCTCTTTCCCTTATGTATTACACGGGTTGTGCGAAGATTACCTCACTTGCGACATTGCTTTCAATGCGGTTATGCCTCTAAGTCATGCTTCGACACGTGGGAGATATAGCCGCATCGAGGGCGTTACAAGTTGGTAATTAGAGCCATCCCCGACTTAGGAGCCCCCTGCTTGATTGTTTGCTGGCATTGTTGAGTCTAGAACAAAAATGTTTTGAGTCTTAGGATTATATATATATCGGAGAGTAGGATTCTTTTTACTCCTCGGTCCCTTCATCGCTCTAGTGAGGTCTCCTGACGTAGATGTTTTGACTTTCCTCTCCTCAAATTTCACTAAAAAAAATTTTAGGATCACGCGGGTATCTTGGAATCGTTCTGATGGTTTTGTGACGAGAACATTGTTCTTGGTGCCTCCTGACATTTAGGGGTTGTGGCAGTGTCCCGGGGAGTTGAGCTCCGAGGTGTTGTCGTCACAATTTTATCGTTGCAGTTCTGGAATACCTGAGTTTTGCCGACATCGAAAATCTCTTTTATGCAGTTGTTGGTGAGATAACCCCGATAACCCAGTACTGGGGCGAGCTCGGGAGTATTGCCATGACTCGTATAACGGATGCTTTTCGAAGGTTGAGGTACACGATTTCCGAAGGTTTCTTGGTTATGTGTTGAAGGATGGATACAGCTGGATGTAGGGATTGTTAGTTTGGGTGAGATATCTTGCTTCCCCTGTATCCCCAACACCTGATTGCATAACCGGAAAGTTTCGGGAGTTTATAGGTGGGATTCAAGTAGCTCTAGCATTTCTTCCCGCAGATATTTGGTTTGTGATTGGGTAATCCTTACCACTTATTTGTTCCATTCGTACCTTGCCTTTTATTTTTCTATCATCAATATCTTATCAAGTGGCTTCTCACCTTAAATGGGCGTGATGTTTACTTTGGAATTCGTTCGTTCATCCTTGTTCGAATGTTTATTGTGAAGACTATATGTTGCAATTTCTATCCGTTGATTCAACTTGTCTATCTGTCTATCAAGATGCTAACGGATGTCACCCTCTTCAGGATGGCTCCGCCAACGCGTCAGAATCCGGAACGCAATGATGACAGTCAGGCGAACCCTCCACCTCCACCTCCGCCTCCGGAGGCATGGCAAGCTTTGATGGCGGCTTCAAACGCCCATGCCCAGATGATGATTCAGCTCATGCAAGAGCGCAACCAAGGCCAAGGCAACCAAGGGAATCAAGGTCAAGGGCAGTTCAATCATCAGCCTCAGTTTCCTACCCTCAACCAATTCCTTGCAAATCAGTCGAAGTCTTTCAGCTACTGTGCCGAGGCCACAGACGCCGATGATTGGCTCGTGGATATCAACAAGCATTTTGAATGCAGCAATGTCAGGCCTGAGGACTACGTTAAATTCGCTTCTTTTCAGCTCAAGGATCAGGCAGCTGATTGGTTCTAGCAATACAAGGATTCCAGAGGTGGTCGAGTGATTACTTGGACTGATTTCTGTCGGGACTTTAAAGCTCACCACATTCCTACCAGTGTTGTTGAGAGCAAGCGTGAGGACTTCCGCAATCCCAAGCAAGGCAACATGTCAGTGTACGAATACAACAAGCAGTTTCAGAAACTTGCTTGCTTCGCTAAACAAGACGTTCCTGATGAAAAGAGTATGATCTATCAATTCAAAGGTGGCCTTAAAGAGGATCTGCAGTTAGCTCTCGTTCTTGTTGAGCCTACTCAGTTTGATCAATTCTACAATATGGCCCTCAAGCAAGAAGGTGCTCAGCTCAAGTGTGAGGCATCTAAGAAGAGAATCAGGGATGCAGTTCAGTCTTCTTTTTCCTCTCAAGTGGAAGCTAAGCAGCAGAAGTTCTACCTTCCTCCTCCTCCATTTCGTCAGCCTTACCAGCAGAAGAACTCAGGTGGTCGTGGATCTTCCCACCCACCCAACCCAGGCTATCAGAACAAGTCTCAGCCTCAAGCTCCAAGGTCAAATGCTCCTTATCACCGTCCGCTCTCAGAAGTGACTTGCAACAAGTGCCAGCAGAAAGGTCACTACGCGAACAAATGCTTGAATCAAAGGCGCCTTCCTCCTCCTCCTCCTGTGAGATCTTTAAGCAATGCAGTGGTCAAGCATAATCCAAAGTCTGCAAAGGTGAATATGATGAATGCAGCGCAAGCAGAGGATTCTTCTGATGTGATAATGGGTAATCTTCCAGTTAATGATATTCCTGCAAAAGTTTTATTTGATACGTGTGCTTCTATTTCATTCATATCAAAGCCTTTTGCATCCATGCACGATTTGCATACTGTTGATCTGCCTAAGCCGATAGCGGTTTCCTCTCCGGGTTTATTCATGAACACCAAAATGATGGCTCCGGATGTTTCTATCAAGATGGGCGATTATAGATTTCTGTCTTCTCCAATGGTTCTTGGCGACTCTGATATTGATCTAATTCTCGGGATGGACTGGCTTTCTCAGCACAAGGCTCAGCTTGATTGTGCTGCCAGGCAAATTCAATTGACACACCCTTCTGAGGATGTTATCATCTATGCCGCTCGTGATGAAACCATTCGGTTGTTTTCTCTCAATGAGAAGGGCGAGTTGGATGCTATTTCTCAAATTCCAGTCGTTTGTGAGTACCAAGATGTCTTTCCAGAAGAGCTTCCGGGTATGCCTCCTCATCGGCCAGTCGAATTCGTTATTGATCTTGAGCCCGGTACTGAACCTGTTTGCAAGCGTCCTTACAAGCTTGGACCCAAGGAGCTGAAGGAATTGAAGAAACAGCTCGATGAACAAGAGCGCCTGGGTTTGATCAGACCGAGTTCATCTCCATGGGGTTGTGGAGTTCTTTTTGTCCAGAAGAAGGATGGCACGGACCAACGTTGCGTCGATTACCGTCCATTGAACAAGAAGACAATCAAGACCAAGTATCCACTTCCCAACATCAATGAGCTTTTCGAGCAACTCAAAGGTGCTAAAGTATTCTCCAAGCTTGACCTTCGTATGGGTTATCATCAGATTCGCATTCGTGAACAAGATATCCCCAAGACAGCATTCAGAACAAGCTATGGTTCTTATGAATATACTGTCATGTCTTTCGGCCTTGTCAATGCTCCTCCAACTTTCTCTCGCATGATGAACTTTATCTTCAACCCCTACACAAATGAATTCGTCTTGGTGTATCTCGATGATATTTTGGTCTTCTCCAAGAATAAGCAGGATCATGCCAAACATTTGCGATTGGTGCTCGACAAGCTCAGAGAGCATCAATTCTATGCGAAGTTTTCCAAATGTGAGTTCTGGCTTGATGAAGTTCTTTACCTTGGTCATATCATCTCCGCCAAGGGAATTGCTGTTAATCCGGCGAAGGTTTCTGTTGTTCTGAATTGGGAACCTCCTCAGAATGTCAAACAGCTTCTCAGCTTTCTTGGTCTTGCAAGCTATTGCCGAAGATTCGTGGAGAACTTCTCTAAGATTGCAAAGCCTCTTTCCAATCTCCTCCAGAAGCATGTCAAGTATGTCTGGGTGCCTGAGTGTGACGTTGCTTTCAACACCCTCAAAGAGAAGCTAGTCGCAGCTCCTATCTTAACTCCTTCTGATGAATCCAAGCCATTCGAAGTGTTCTGCGATGCTTCTCTTCAAGGTCTCGGTGCTGTGTTAATGCAAGAGAAGAAAGTTGTGGCTTATACCTCTCGCCAGTTGAAGCCCAACAAATAGAACTACCCCACTCACGATCTTGAGTTGGCGGCAGTTGTCCATGCATTGATAACATGGAGACATCTCTTATTGGGAAGGCAAGTGGACATTTTCACCAATCACAAGAGCCTCAAGTATATCTTCACTCAACCAAACCTCAACCTCAGGCAAACTCGATGGGTCGAAATGATTCAAGAGTACAATCCAAGTATTAAATATACTCCTGGCAAGGCGAATGTGATTGCAGATGCTCTGAGCAGAAAGGCTTATTGCAACAGTCTAATTCTCAAGCCATTTCAACCGGATCTTTGTGAAGCTTTCTGCAAGCTCAATCTTCAAGTTGTTCCTCAAGGCTTTCTTGCCAACCTCATAGTCTCTCCTACTTTGGAAGATCAAATTCGTGAGGCACAACCCCTGGATACCATGGTGAAGAAGGTGAAACGTGGTATTGACAAGGGCATTTCCAAATACAAGTGCTATCGCTTGGATGACAAAGATACTCTTTTCTTCGAGGATTGAATTGTGGTTCCCAAAGGCGATCTGAGAAAAGTCATCATGAATGAGGCACACAATTCCCTCCTATCCATTCATCCTGGAAGTATGAAGATGTACCATGACCTCAAGCAGTCATATTGGTGGACTCGAATGAAGCGAGAGATTGCTCAATTCGTGAATGAATGTGGTGTCTGCAGAAGGGTGAAAGCAGAACACCAAAGATCAGCTGGTGTCCTCCAACCTCTTGCTATTCTGGAATGGAAGTTTGATCACATCGAGATGGACTTCGTGATTGGTTTTCCTAAGTCCAAGCGTGGAAATGATGCTATCTTCGTTGTCATGGACAAGCTTACTAAAGTGGCTCATTTTCTGCCTATCAAAGAATCTATCACAGCAGCTCAGCTGGCAGAGTTATACACCTCCAGAATTGTCTCCTTGCACGGCATTCCACAATTGATATCTTCAGATCGTGGAAGCATCTTCACTTCTAAGTTCTGGGACTCCTTTCAGAAGGCCATGGGCACCAACATTCGTTTCAGCACAGCTTTCCATCCTCAAACAAGTGGCCAAGTCGAGCGAGTCAATCAAATCCTTGAAGATATGCTCAGGGCTTGTGTCATCTCCTTCGGCATGAAGTGGGAAGATTGTCTCCCATATGTCGAGTTCTCCTACAACAATAGCTTCCAAGCGAGTTCGGGCAAGGCCCCATTCAAAATTCTCTATGGCAGAAAGTGACGTACTCCTCTCAATTGGTCTGAGACAGGTGAACGCCAACTTCTTGGCAACGACTTGATCACGGAAGCCGAAGAAATGTGCAAAGTCATTCGTGAGAATCTCAAAGCCGCGCAATCGCGTCAGAAGAGTTACTATGATAGCAAGCACCGTGACTTGGTTTTGAAATCGAAGACCATGTCTACCTCCGCGTCTCTCCAATGAAAGGGACTCGTCGCTTCGGTATCAAAGGGAAGCTTGCCCCTAGATACGTGGGTCCTTTCAAGATCATTGGCAAAAGAGGCGATCTCGCCTATCAACTTGAGCTTCCATCCAACTTTGCAAACGTGCACGATGTGTTTCACGTGTCACAGCTTCGCAAGTGCTTCAAGACTCCTGAGCGCACTATCAACTTCGAAGAGATTGACCTCCAAGAAGATATCTCTTATCATGAGCACCCCGTTGCTATTCTTGAAGAAACTGAGCGCAAGACTCGCAACAAGTCAATCAAATTCCTGAAAGTGAAGTGGTCACACCATTCCGACCGAGAAGCCACCTGGGAGCGCGAGGATCACCTCCGTTCCGATTATCCGGAGTTCTTTCAGTCCTAGATCTCGGGACGAGATCCTCTTGTAGTGGTGGAGTGTTGTAACACCTCGGATGTAACTTTCCATCTTTGTCACTCCAACTCTTGCCATTTTCGGCTACGTGGTATGATATTCCCTCCGTGGTTGGGTTTTGTCTTTTGTTTTGCATTTTATTCATGTCATGCATCTCATATCGTGTCATCATGTGCATCTCATTTGCATACGTGTTCGTCTCATGCATCCGAGCATTTTCCCCGTTGTCCGTTTTGCATTCCGACACTCCCACATGCACCGGCGCACCCCTCTTGTCTCTTTTTGTGTGCGGGTGTTAAACGTTCTTGGAATGGACCGAGCCTTGCCAAGTGGCCCTGATATACCACCGGTAGACCACCTGTCAAGTTTCGGGTCATTTGGAGCTCGTTTGGTACTCCAACGGTTAACCGCACTTTCGCAAAGGCCTCTTTTAAGTTGCAGCCCAACACCCCTCCAAAACAGCCCAATAACCCATCTAAGTCACCTCCATGCTCTCCGTTGTCGGATCACGATCGTGTGGGCGAAAACCGCACCTCATTTGGACTTACCTAGCTCCCTCTACCTATAAATATGTGCACTCCCCCGAAATCCCAGATCAATTCCCCCCTAACCCTAGACGAAATCCCCTCTCCGCGCGCCGGACATCGTCCGCCGGCGCCGGACATGTCCGCCACCGCCCGCGCGGCCAATCATCGACCGCCACGTGTCCCGGGCCGGTCCCCAGTTCGCCGCCGACCCCGCGGGCCCGCGAGGCCCGTGCGGG
>NC_041383.1:534152338-534162824 GCF_002162155.2 Triticum dicoccoides | reverse complement strand
GTCATTATTCTGCTGTTAAATTGTTGCATGTTCATCGCATCACATCTTCGCATCCGTAGCTCCGTTTCGTGCGTGTAATATGTCAAATTGTTCGTCTCGAAGAGTAAATCATTTCATTCCAGTGCATCATTTACATTTGAGCTCATCTCGATGCCTGAAATGCTGTTGGAAGAGGGCTATGTGATGTTAGTGTCTGTTTCTTAACAGAACTTGCAGTTTTGTCATTTTTGCCATGATTAATGTGTACATCTTATGAACTTGAGCCCTACATATGTTTTGATCTATGACATGCCAGCTTTACAGGGGTGTATGCCATGTATTTTTGTGATCAATGTGGTGACTAGCACAAGCATGCAAACTAGGCTTCGTGATATGGCTGTTTTTAGTCCCTGTTCTGCTGTTATTGTGATGCCACGTAAACATGTTGCTACAGAGAGATCCATGCATATTTAGAGATACTTCAGTAAGGATGTTTTGAACATATGGTTATGCTCTATCCATTCATGCCCTTGTTTGGAATTATGGAGTAGTCTAGCATGTCTTTTTCGTGCTCCACTTTTGCTACAAAATGTTTCCTGACAGATTGCTTACATGATATTCAATTTTTACGAGGTTGTTGTAGTTGATCCGTGTATTCTATGATGTTGTTCTTGCCATGTATAGCTTCTATGCCATGTCTTATTGATGGATGTATGCTTAGTTTATCATGAGGTGCTCTGTAGTGAGTGCATCGAGCTCACGAAGGTGCCTTCGTAAATCTGTCAATGCCATGCTCAGTTTGCTGAATCTGTTAACGAAACTTGCTATGTTTACATGCATGCCATCATTTCTTCCGATCCTTTTTGGCTTATGGTCAGTAAGGGAATTTTGATCTATGATTTGAGTAGATTCATGCCATGTCTTGTTTTGCCATTATAAGTTCCTGTAGCTTGTTGATAACTTGCTCTAAACGTTGCTTCCTGATGCTGTTTATGCCATGTCCAGCCTGATATTTTTTTGCTCTTTCACCATGCTTGTTTGAACCTGTTATGATGTGATTTAGCCGTAGCTCAGTGTTCCTCTTTTGTTAAGCATCTTCTGTAGATCACTGCCATATGCTTTGTTTGTATGTTGGGGTGCTGTAGCATAGTTTCTTGTTGCATGCTAAGTAGCATCGTGCTGTTAATCGCAGATTTGTGCCCTTATTGTTTTGCTTGCCATTTGCAAACCGTGCATCCGTTTCCGGTGATCTTCATATCGATTTCAACTGAAATCATCTCATCTTTACAGCGGCATACTTGTTTTGCCAAGTTGACACCTTGTTCATCATTTCCCTTCCGGAGCACGCATATGCATTGCATATCACATCTCGCATATCATGGCATGCATTGCATCTTGTTGCTTGTGCATTGCACCGTGATTTATTGTGGTTCTTTTGCTTGTGTTCTTGCTTTGGGTAGAGCTGGGAGACGAGTATGTGAACGAGGAACCTATTGAGTACGCTTACGAGGATCCAGCCTTCGACAACTCTGAGAACTTTGCAGGCAAGATGACCATACCTTCGATATCACTTCTATCTTTGCTTGCTAGTACTCGCTCTTTCGCTATGTTAGCCCTACCTGCCATTGTTTATCATGCCTCCCTATTGCCATGTCAAACCTCTAACCATCCTGTCCTAGCAAACCCTTGATTGGCTATGTCACCGCTTTTGCTCAGCCCCTCTTATAGCGTTTCTAGTTGCAGGTGAAGATGAAGTTTGTTCCTGGTCGGAACATGGATATTTTGAGATATCACAATATCTCCTGTTTAATTAATGCACCTTATATATTTGGTAAAGGATGGAAGCCTCGGCCTTATGCCTGGTGAATTGTTCCACTCTTGCCGCCCTAGTTTCCGTCATACTGGTGTTATGTTCCTTGATTTTGCGTTCCTTACGCGGTTGGGTGATTTATGGGACCCCCTTGACAGTTCGCTTTGAATAAAACTCCTCCAGCAAGGCCCAAACTTGGTTTTACCATTTGCCACCTAAGCCTTTTTCCCTTGGGTTTTCGCGAGCCCGAGGGTCATCTTTACTTACCCCCCGGGCCAGTGCTCCTTCGAGTGTTGGTCCAACCTGGGCGATGTCCGGCGTCCCCTGGGCAACCAGGGTCTATACCAACCCGATGTCTTGCCCATCCGGTGCGCCCTGAGAACGAGATATGTGCAGCTCCTATCGGGATTTGTCGGCACTTCGGGTGGCTTTGCTGCTCTTGTTTTACCATTGTCGAAATGTCTTGCGAACCGGGATTCCGAGACTGATCGGGTCTTCCCGGGAGAAGGTTTATCCTTCGTTGACCGTGAGAGCTTATGATGGGCTAAGTTGGGACACCCCTGCAGGGTATATAATCGTTCAAAAGCCGTGCTCGCGGTTATGAGGCAGATGGGAATTTGTTAATGTCCGGTTGTAGATAACTTGACACTTGACTTCATTAAAATGCATCAACCGCGTGTGTAGCCGTGATGGTCTCTTCTCGGCGGAGTCCAGGAAGTGAACACAGTTTGAGTTATGCTTGACGTAAGTAGTTTCAGGATCACTTCTTGATCACTTCTAGCTTCTCGACCGATGCGTTGCTTCTCTTCTCGCTCTCACTTGCGTATGTTAGCCACCATATATGCTTAGTGCTTGCCGCAGCTCCAGCATATTGCCTTTTCCTACCTATGAGCTTAAATAGTCTTGATCTCGCGGGTGTGAGATTGCTGAGTCCCCGTGGCTCACAGATTCTACCAAAACAGATGCAGGTGCCGAGGATACAGGCGCAGATGGCGCAACCGAGCTCAAGTGGGAATTTGATGAGGCCCTTGGTCGTTACTATGTATCGTTTCCAGATGATCAGTAGAGGTGCCCAGTCGGGACGATCGGGGATCTGTGTAGCATTTGGGGTAGTCTTCTTTTATTTTGGTTCCGTAGTCGGACCTTGAGTGTAATCTGGATGATGGATGTTTATTTATGTATTGTGTGAAGTGGCGACTGTAAGCCAACTATGTATCTCTTTCCCTTATGTATTACATGGGTTGTGCGAAGATTACCTCACTTGCGACATTGCTTTCAATGCGGTTATGCCTCTAAGTCGTGCTTCGACACGTGGGAGATATAGCCGCATCGAGGGCGTTACATTGGGCCACCGATTCTTGTCGCTCCTCTGACCCGCCTGCCGGATTACCAATGAATCTTAAACCGCCAGGTCCAAGTGGGTTGCCAAATTCTAGCCGGGTCATACATCTGGCGGTTTATACCGCGGGGTATATCCCCGACAATCACTATCATCAATAATAGGTTCTTTAGTATTTTTATTCCCCCTAACTCTAGCAAGTTGTTCATCTAGAAATTCACCTAATGGCAAAGTAGTATCAAGCACAGAAGTAGTTTTATCATGCATAGCAGAAGTGGCATCATCAATAACATGCGACATATCAGAATTCATAGCAGTAGTAGGTTTAGGTGTCGCAAGCTTACTAATAACAGAAGGAGAATCTAGTGCAGAGCTAGATGGCAGTTCCTTACCTCCACTCGTAGTTGAGGGCAAAATAGTAGTTCGATCGTCTTTCAAGTTCTTCATAGTGATCAACAGATATAAATCCCAAGTGACTCAGAGAAGAGAGCTATGTTCCCCGGCAACGGCGCCATAAATTAGTCTTGATAACCCACAAGTATAAGTTGCATGCCAAATCCGGTTTTCATCAATTTAATTTGATGAGGATAAGCATAACATAATTCTTATTTGTATTTCATCATCGTCAAGTAATCCCTTTTCTTCGGAGTTTGTTCGTGAGGAATAAATTCTAGTTCCAAGTGTTTTCATCTTTTCTTTTCCAGAGTTCAAATTTTCTCAGCCATTTCGTCGGAACCTCAATCTCTATCACTGATAACCCACAAGTATAGGGGATCACAACAGCTTTCGAGGGTAGAGTATTCAACCCAAATTTATTGATTCGACACAAGGGGAGCCAAAGAATATTCTTGAGTATTAGCAGTTGAGTTGTCAATTCAACCACAACTGGATAACTTAGTATCTGCAGCAAAGTGTTTAGTAGCAAAAGTGGTATGATAATAATGGTAACGGTACCAAAAGTAAAGATAAATGTTTTTGGGTTTTTGTAGTAGTTGTAACAGTAGCAACGGAAAAGTAAATAAGCGAAGAACAATATGTGAAAAGCTCGTAGGCAATGGATCAGTGATGGATAATTATGCCGGATGCGATTCCTCATGCAATAGTTATAACATAGGGTGATATAGAACTAGCTCCAATTCATCAATGTAATGTAGGCATGTATTCCGTAAATAGTCATACGTGCTTATGGAAAAGAACTTGCATGACATCTTTTATCCTACCCTTCCGTTGAAGCGGGGTCCTAGTGGAAACTAAGGGATATTAAGGCCTCCTTTTAATAGAGAACCAGACCAAAGCATTAACACATAGTGAATACATGAACTCCTCAATCTACGGTCATCACCGAGAAGTATCCCGATTATTGTCACTTCGGGGTTGTCGGATCATAACACATAATAGGTGACTATAGACTTGCAAGATAGGATCAAGAACACACATATATTCATGAAAACATAATAGGTTCAGATCTGAAATCATAGCACTCGGGCCCTAGTGACAAGCATTAAGCATAGCAAAGTCATTGCAACATCAATCTCAGAACATAGTGGATACTAGGGATCAAACTCTAATGAAGCTAACTTGATTACATGGTAAATCTCATCCAACCCATCACCGTCCAGCAAGCCTACGATGGAATTACTCACGCATGGCGGTGAGCATCATGAAATTGGTGATGGAGGATGGTTGATGATGACGACGGCGACGAATCCCCCTTTCCGGAGCCCCGAAAGGACTCCAGATCAGCCCTCCCGAGAGAGATTAGGGCTTGGCGGCGGCTCTGTGTCGTAAAACACGATGAAACATTCTCCCTGATTTTTTCTCCCTGAGACAGAATATATGGAGTTGGAGTTGAGGTCGGAGGAGGTCCAAGGGGCCCACGAGATAGGGGCCGCGCCCTAGGGGGGGCGCCCCCGTGTCTCGTGGACAGGCCGTGGGCCCCCTGGCACTAATTCTTTCGCCAAAAAATCTTATTAATTCCAAAAAGTGCCTCCATGGATTTCCAGGACATTCCGAGAACTTTTCTTTTTCTACACATAAAACAACATCATGGCAGTTCTGCTGAAAACAGCGTCAGTCCGGGTTAGTTTCATTCAAATCATGCAAGTTAGAGTCTAAAACAAGGGCAAAAGTGTTTGGAAAAGTAGATACGTTGGAGACGTATCACATGTGGCTTGAGGAATGGGGCGGCCAGCCTATGTTGGCTGTAGCCCCACCCCTAGGTCCATGTGGGCCCTTCCTAGGTCGTTGGGCCCCATGGTGGAACCCCCGGAACCTTCTAGAACCTTCCCAATATAATACCGAAAAAACCGAACTTGTTTCGGAACCCAAAATATGACTTTCCATATATAAATATTTACCTCCGGACCATTCCGGAGCTCCTCGTGATATCCCGGATCCCATCCAGGACTTCTAACAACCTTAGGACTTTCCACTATTAATATCTCAATACTACCCTAGCGCTACCGAACGTTAAGCGTGCGACCCTATGGGTTCGAGAATCATGTAGACATGACCGACACTCCTCTCTGGTCAGCAACCAATAGCGGGACCTGGATGCCCATATTGGTTCCCGCATATTCCATGAAGATCTTTATCGGTTGAACGACGATGTCAAGGATTTAGCCAATCCCGTATGCAATTCCCTTTGTGTGGCGATATGTTACTTGCACGAGATTCGATCCTCGGTATCTCCATACCTAGTTCAATCTCGTTACCGACAACTCTCTTTACTCGTTATGTAATACAAGATTCTGTGACTAACTCATTAGGCACATTGCTTGCAAGCTCTTTATGACGTTGTATTCCTAAGAGGGCCCGATATCTCTCCGTCACACGGAGTGACAAATCATTGTCTTGATCCATGTCAACCCAACAGACACCTTCAGAGTTACCTGTAGAGCATCTTTATGATAACCCAGTTATGAAGTGATATTTGATAACACACAGGGTATCCTCCGGTATCTGGGAGTTGCATGATCTCATGGTCGAAGCTACACACACTGGTACCGCTACATGATATACAAATGGTTTCTAACCCCTTTCCACAAGAGAGTTTTAAATCGTCGCCTAGTGAGTGTGGGCGATAGGGGGCTCCTTCCCACACGACCCAGAATCCGTTGGGGATAGGCGAGCAGCTGCTGTCGATCGCCATAGAATAAACGTATGAGAAGTCGTGCTAGTCCCACATGTTATGTCTCGATGTTATGTTTTTGATCCGAGAGACATCCGAAACGATTACGCCACTATAGTCATGTGAAAAAGGTGGATATCACAAACATTTAATCTACCGATATGTTTGCGATAGGTATGTTATCGCACACAGTTCAAAAAGGTGGATATCACAAACGATTATGCCTCTACTATCACCAACGTACCATTTTCAAAACTATGTGCGATAGGTATTACTATCACACATGCATAAAGGTTTGAAATGTTTGTCGTATTGCCATGAATCACACATGTATATGAGACGAAACTGTGTGTGCTTCCGTTGGGCATCGCAAATGTTTCATGTCAAAGAACCATGTGTTCTTTATTTTTTCATTGCACACGTTGTTTTCTTTCTAACTGTGTGTACATTATTTTATTCGCTCCTGCTTAATTTATTTTCCCTGTAATTTATTATTCGAATTGAAAATTTTGAGATGTGAAACGTGGAATTCAAATTCTCAGCACAATGGTTGAGCAACCAGTCCATAAATAAAATTCTCAGTACAATATGTTTAGTAATTACAGGATTAGGCGAGAATTAACTATGATGAACCACAATATTTAGAGGGGGCAAAGGTGAAGAGACAAGTGTAAATCATTTTGGATGCCGATGGTGTTCAAAAGGCGGAATGCCCATAATATGCCCTCGTTCATGCCATAGGCACGAACAAGTTTTGTCCAACCCCTTGTGACAATCACCCACCCATCCTTTTCTGCCTTCAGGAAGACTTCTAGACAATTATCATGGTAGTATGAAATATATACTTTAACCTTAGTTGCCTCCACCCTGTTCATGTAGTTTGCAAGGTAATCATGAGTAAATTGCTTCGGAAACCATTGAAAAGAGAAAACTTTCAGATACTCATGTCTAACAGAGTAACTTGTTGTGGGCAGGGGGAAAAGCAACACACTACTTACCATCCTAAAGTCCATTGTGCTCTTGGACAAAGTGTAAATAAAGAGCTTAATTACCATCAACCGTCTCTTTCGCCTAAAAATCTTTCTTAGTTTCCTCACTTGACACTTGTTCATGAATTTGTCATTGCCCCATATGCGAAAGGGATCGAAGCATGGATTAGTACCACTCATATATGTACCTACAAGCAACCAATAAATGTTAGAACCTAAACTGCGATTGCACAAAAGATGTAAAACACAACCACCCTCTGTTCCTAAGTACAAGTATTCTTAGATATTTCAATATGAACTACATACAGGTGTATATAGACATAGTTTAGATTAGAATCTAGATTCACTCATTTTGCTATGTATGTAGTCTATATTGGGATCTTTAAAGATACTTATGTTTAGGAACAGATGGTGTATAAGACATGGGATGCAGCTAACCTCGACGGCAAACAACAACATCGCCCATCTTGTGTAAGTACATGGAAAGGCAATGTTAACCACAACAGGGTTAACATCCACCAAAAATAGCAAATGTTAATAAAAGCAAAAACATCTGTAGTGATATCTTCATTGTAGAAGAGTAGCATGGTAGCAAAGGGATGGAATTAAAAATGGATAGAATTGTTTACTACAACAGACAACCTAGTATAGCCATTGAAACTGGTACTGATAGAAATGAAATTCACAGAGTTAAACATTGCAAGGCAGGTGCTGCTAGAGTAGAGAATGGCCCTGTTGTCCATAAAAAGGTAGGGAAAATAGATAAGACGAGTTAGGCGTGTTTACTACAACATGCTTAGTACATCAACCATACAAAACATGGCCATTGCAACTGGTATTGGTAAGATTCAACATGTCAGTTCATACTTGGTAAGTCCCGAGGGGTAGTTGCTGGGGCACTTCATATGGACAAGAGCTCCCCCCAAATCGGCCACAGTAGAGGCGAGGTGTTCCTCTGGGTTGAAGCATGGATTAGTCCCACTGACATGTGTACCTACAAGAAGCAAGTAAACGTTAGAAGCTAAACTGCAATTGCACAAATGATGTAAAATACTGTAATATATGGGATGTAGCTAACCTCGACGGCAAATAACAACATTGCCCGTTATGGCCCTTGATAAGTACATGGAAAGGCATGTTAACTACAACATGGTTAATATCCACAAAAAATAGCAAATGGGCAACATCTCTAGTGTATCTTCATTGCGGAGAGTAGCACAGTAGCAAAGGGACAAATTAAAAATTGGATGCAACTGTTAATTGCAACATGCTTAACACCATCCTAAGTCATGTTTTCTAAGTTTGTAGCTGATATTGGTGAAATTGAGCTGGACAGTTCATATTTGAACATCCCATGGTGTTTGATACGTCTCCAACGTATCTATAATTTTTTATTGTTCCATGCTATTATATTACCTGTTTTGGATGTTTATGGGCTTTACTTTACACTTTTATATCATTTTTGGGACTAACCTACTAACCGGAGGACCAACCCATATTGCTGTTTTTTTGCCTATTTCAGTGTTTCAAAGAAAAGGAATATCAAACGGAGTCCAAACAAAATGAAACCTTCGGGAGCGATCTTTTTGGAACAAACGTGATCCAGAGGACTTGGAGTGCAAGTCAAGAAAAGATCGAGGCGGCCACGAGGGTGGAGGGCGCGCCCCCCTACTGGGCGTGCCCCCCTATCTCGTCGGCCCCTCGGGAGTCCACTGACCTACTTCTTCCTCCTATATATACCCACGTACCCCAAGAACATCAGAGGCGACCACGAAAAACTATTTCCACCACCGTAACCTTCTGTATCCGCGAGATCCCATCTTGGAGACTTCGCCGGCGCTCCGCCGGAGGGGGAATCAACCACGGAGGGCTTCTACATCGACACCATAGCCTCTCTGATGAGTTGTGAGTAGTTTACCACAGACCTTCGGGTCCATAGTTATTAGCTAGATGGATGCTTCTCTCTCTTTGTATCTCAATACCATGTTCTCCTCGATCTTCTTGGAGATCTATTCGATGTAACTCTTTTTGCGGTGTGTTTGTCGAGATCCAATGAATTATGGGTTTATGATCAAGTTTATCTATGAGAAATATTTGAATCTCCTCTGAATTCTTTTATGTGTGATTAAGTGTGACGCCCCCGATTCAATCGTACACTAATCATACACGCAAACGTGTACGATCAAGATCAGGGACTCACGGGAAGATATTACAACACAACTCTACAAATAAAATAAGTCATACAAGCATCATAATACAAGCCAGGGGCCTCGAGGGCTCGAATACAAGTGCTCGATCATAGACGAGTCAGCGGAAGCAACAATATCTGAGTACAGACATAAGTTAAACAAGTTGCCATAAGATGGCTAGCACAAACTGGGATACAGATCGAAAGAGGCGCAGGCCTCCTGCCTGGGATCCTCCTAACTACTCCTGGTCGTCGTCAGCGGGCAGCACGTAGTAGTAGGCACCTCCAGTGTAGTAGGGGTCGTCGTCGACGGTGGCGTCTGGCTCCTGGACTCCAGCATCTGGTTGCGACAACCAGAAAGGAAGGAAAAGGGGAAAAAGGGGGGAGAAAGCAACCGTGAGTACTCATCCAAAGTACTCGCAAGCAAGGAACTACACTACATATGCATGGGTATATGTGTAAGGAGGCCATATCAGTGGACTGAACTGCAGAATGCCAGAATAAGAGGGGGATAGCTAGTCTTATCGAAGACTACGCTTCTGGTCACCTTCGTCTTGCAACAGGCAGAAGAGGGTAGGTCCAAGTCCTCCAAGTAGCATCTCCAAGTAACATCTCATAGCATAATCCTACCCGGCGATCCCCTCCTCATATCCCTGAGGTAGAGCGACCACCGGTTGTATCTGGCACTTGGAAGGGTGTGTTTTATTAAGTATCCGGTTCTAGTTGTCATAAGGTCAAGGTACAACTCCAAGTCGTCCTGTTACCGAAGATCACGGCTATTCGAATAGATTAACTTCCCTGCAGGGGTGCACCACATAGCCCAACACGCTCGATCCCATTTGGCCGGACACACTTTCCGGGGTCATGCCCGGCCTCGGAAGATCAACACGTCGCAGCCCCACCTAGGCAAAACAGAGAGGCCAGCACGCCGGTCTAAACCTAAGCGCACAGGGGTCTGGGCCCATCGCCCATAGCACACCTGCACGTTGCGTACGCGGCCGAAAGCAGACCTAGCCTAATGGCGTTCCAGTCCAATTCGGCGCGCGCCGCT
>NC_041383.1:534144095-534149583 GCF_002162155.2 Triticum dicoccoides | reverse complement strand
ACAGTAACCGAGGTGACGTGGCAACATTAGTGGGGATTACTGTAGCATAATTACCCGGGCGTCACAATTCTCCTCCACTACAAGAAATCTCGTCCCGAGATTTAAGAGGGAAGTAAGGGGAAAGTTCTGGTTACGATATTCTAACGGATCTTCTCGACGAAGTTAGTTCCTTTCGTTGATGTCTTCAATCCTTTATTCCGATGCATCATGATAAACTCGCCACCATTTCTTCGTGAACTCCATCGTACTTACGAATAGGTAAGGGGTAGCTCTACAATGCAAGGATGTTATAAGTGAAAATCATCTGGGGGTATCCCCAGAATGAACTTATGAGTATCTCGCGAGTTGAACAAACGACACACATCGAGAGCAAAGTAAGACAGGGCGATAAGAAGTTTCAAGCGGATAGGCAATCGTTCATTGCCTGAAGCAGGGTGCGAAAGGGTTCAGAGGAACGGGTATAAGTATTGCGTCCGATACCAGAATAGATCTACAGGCAAGTGGCCCGTGAATTACATACAAAGTCAAGCGTGAGGAATAACTTTGGGAACAGGGGGTGTACAGGAGAGTCAGGTTTCGATCCTGTGAAACTGTGGGTTATGGGCCCACCATGGGGTTAAAAGTAGAAGGTTGGTGACATCTTGCACGATCATGTAAGCAAGGCATGTTAGGGGAGAGTCTGAGGGTCATGTCGGCAACAACATAGGTACCAAGGGCGAGGGACGAAGAGAACCATTTTCCTGCTCGTTGAACGAGGCGGACCAATAGGCAAGGTTCCCGTCCATCGGTGGTTACTGGAATGTCATCAACAATAGTAATAGGGTCTTACTTACAGAGTGGTACAACGAGGTGCTTACCTAAGCAGGGGATTATCACTGCTTAGATTATATAGGTCACAAGAAGGGTCAAACAGACCCATGGAAAGGAAAATGTGATCATTAGGTTAAACAGAACAATGGAAAGGAAAAATGTGTTTAAACACATATTTCGGGGGTATATCCTTCCCAAGGATAAGCAGAGCATGATATCCATGACAGGATATAATGTAGAAAACCCTTTAGGTAAGGGGAGAGAAATTTCATGATATTACCCATACAACGGTGTTTGGATAATTGAGCAGGAAACATTTAGCATTGGGCTTCAAATGTTCTTGTTCAAAATCAGAGTATCACAGACATGCTTCGAGATAGCATTGACATGGTCTTCAAGCAAAGGCCGGTTTTTTTGTATACTCAATGGATCCATCAGGAACAGTTTATAACATAGGTCTTACAATTTCCTCCAAGAAGAACGGTTATCCTTGCAAATAAACCATAATGATAGGTCCTCCAGCCAGGGGGGGTGCTAGGCATGACATCCTGTTACCAGGTCATCAAAGGGCCAACAACATAACTCTTGGAAAGTTGTCCCAACCATCATATCTGACCGAGATTCAGATCCGATTGGTGTAATGATACCTCAGAGTCGGGATGTCCGAGAATAAAAGGTGCAACACAAATAGACGAAATGACATTTCAGGATTCTCAGGAAATGAACTATGGGAGTGGGTTCCTGAAACAATAGTTCATCATTAAACCAAGGAGAGGAGGAGGTGGCTGATGGGCTCGGCGATAATCCATCGAGATTTCTGACAAGATGGATTTCCATAATTATGTGAACAAGGAGATAACATTTGTCAGATCAAATGGTATAATGATGTATGCTCGAGGAAACATACTCAATTAAACATTGGTTGAAAGGTGCACCCGAATATGGGTTGGGTTGCACGATCAATGTTAGAGTGGTGACTTGACGAACAAAAGAATTAGAATGAAACTCGACCATTACTTCAAAGCAATAGGGTTGCTAGAAGTTTTGAATTCACACCTCATAGTTCAATTGTCGGTATTCCGGTTAGAAACAACACGGGTACCAAGAAAGAATGGTGAGGGTGAGAAGTATCACCATACCAAGAATTCTTAAGAGGTGGAGTAATCCTCACGACCTTCTTGACATAAAAGATGGTAATACTCCATGGTAAAGAAAAACAAATGCTAGGTAGCAAGGAACTCGAGGTATAACACAGAACACAAACAAGTTTTTGTTGGAGGGAACGCAATAAAGAGGTCGATGACAACACAAATCATCGAGGGCAAGGATGGTATTTCTCATTATTAATTCAATTGATATCCTGGAAGAGCATCAGAATGTAGATGGTGATCATGACACATTTGTCGAGAGATTCCACGAAGATGTAATCGATCCGCGATCACATCAAGTCAAAAGAATAATGAAGCAAGAGGTTATTGGAACCATAGGCACGACACAAACTTGAAATCAAGATTGTTGTTCAAGGCGAACTGATATGACGAGGAAGATCGACGTAAGCTTAGCTATCGTCGCAAATTGGTGCTCCGAGAATAAGGACCAGGTAGCACAGTTAGAATCATCACGACAATGATGTAGCCAAACAGGCTAGGAATGGCGTGATCGGGTACAAACTCATACTTATAGAAGCTTACTGAAGAGTTGTTGAACCGTAGAGCGGACTCGGTTCAGTTATCGGTGTCTTTGAGTGTTTAATAACTCAGAGCCCGTGAAAAATTGGAATCAGTGGTAAGGTAGCACTTGATGAAGAACTCATAAGAAGTTATGCAGTACCATGATAATCTCGAGATACCAGGGGGGTAATACTCAACACAAGATCAAAGTAAAGGTCGGACTGATGTATTGATCCATAGAAGACAATTGTTTTAACTTGTCCGAGAAATGGAATGAAAGAAGAACAATCATGGTCGGAACCACGGTTGCAAGGGATCAATTCACAGATACCATATGTTAGCTATCAAGGAAATAGTTATTATTACAAGAAGCTTCCATGATAGGATATACATCGCGTCCATGGGCATGAACACAAAGTTCAAGGTCGACTCCCACTTCTCCAATGCATACCCTTTCATTCACTTCTCACTTTCGATGAAGTTATAGCGTTGAAATTTTATCTGGCAAAATACCAGAAGAGTACGACTCGTGAAAACTTTCGAGTTCACACATATTAAGGAAGGCATAGGTTCAACCCATCGGGGCATCTTAGAATCCTATACCAGAATCTTTTAGAAGTAATTAACTCAAGCTCGAAGACATAGCATGGTTGAGAAAGCAGACGATACAATTTACCAAAGGCATTGTGTATCAGAGAAAAGGCTCATAAGGTTATTGAATATGAAGGGCGTTGTCAGATAAAATCCAACAAAGGATCTGGTGGTCCACAAGGGATCTGACGTGAGCATCGGTACTCAACTAGAGGAAGCAAATTATAGAAACAACTGACTAACTCAATTGTCAAATGCAAAGGAATTATGATTTCCAAATCAAGGGATCAGAAGCAATGCTCTGATTAGGGGTGGATAAGTTGAATAGCCTTAGGGTACAATCAAAGACAATTGGATTGGTCGAGAACCAATTCCAGTTAAAAGGATGGCAGCTCAGCCGGAAAATTAATTTATAAGGATCAATGATGATTGCGTGTATTCGCAAACATATTGAGTCAACGGACTCAAAATGATAATGACAAGGAATGTCATTAAGACTACGAGACTTATGGGATTAACCATAATGCAAGCAAGCAAGAATTTCAAGAGCCAAAGGCTCCAGAGGATTTTAGGAAGATCGAATATTATTTTAAAGACTTTTGTGAAACACATGAACAACTGGGGATGAGCGGATACTCGTCAAGCGCGAGTAATTATCCGTAGGGGTATTCATGCAGCAAAGAACTGCTAGGCAGTAGGCACGAAGTATTCTCGGAACAATAGAGAAAACTTCGGGTATCTTGTAATAACAAGAACAATGGGGAATGATCGTAAGAATGGAAAGTGTAAGTAGTTATCCATAAGGATTTATCGGTGGTCGGGAATAGCAAAAGTGATGGGCACAAAGTCTCGAGAGAATATCAAAGAGTATCTCCGAAATCTTCTAGTGCAGTCGGTGACCATCTGGACTGAAGGGGCTCTCCGGGAGAAAGTATTTTCGAGAACCTAAAGTTAGTTTTTAGTAAAAATCGTTTAACCCGAATAGAAGAGGGTTCAGAATCCCAGAGTAAAGGTCGAGGAATAAAAGATCCTAATACCTCACGATGGCGACGTGGGCCCATGGGCCACACAGCCATGTTAGTAAAAGTTTTTCAATGACTAGACTCGACTTCGGCCAAGGAGTTGGAAAGGGGGATTCCTACAGGCAGTTGGCTCTGATACCAACTTGTGACGCCCCCGATTCAATCGTACACTAATCATACACGCAAACGTGTACGATCAAGATCAGGGACTCACGGGAAGATATCACAACACAACTCTACAAATAAAATAAGTCATACAAGCATCATAATACAAGCCAGGGGCCTCGAGGGCTCGAATACAAGTGCTCGATCATAGACGAGTCAGCGGAAGCAACAATATCTGAGTACAGACATAAGTTAAACAAGTTGCCATAAGATGGCTAGCACAAACTGGGATACAGATCGAAAGAGGCGCAGGCCTCCTGCCTGGGATCCTCCTAACTACTCCTGGTCGTCGTCAGCGGGCAGCACGTAGTAGTAGGCACCTCCAGTGTAGTAGGGGTCGTCGTCGATGGTGGCGTCTGGCTCCTGGACTCCAGCATCTGGTTGCGACAACCAGAAAGGAAGGAAAAGGGGAAAAAGGGGGGAGAAAGCAACCGTGAGTACTCATCCAAAGTACTCGCAAGCAAGGAACTACACTACATATGCATGGGTATATGTGTAAGGAGGCCATATCAGTGGACTGAACTGCAGAATGCCAGAATAAGAGGGGGATAGCTAGTCTTATCGAAGACTATGCTTCTGGTCACCTTCGTCTTGCAACAGGCAGAAGAGGGTAGGTCGAAGTCCTCCAAGTAGCATCTCCAAGTAACATCTCATAGCATAATCCTACCCGGCGATCCCCTCCTCATATCCCTGAGGTAGAGCGACCACCGGTTGTATCTGGCACTTGGAAGGGTGTGTTTTATTAAGTATCCAGTTCTAGTTGTCATAAGGTCAAGGTACAACTCCAAGTCGTCCTGTTACCGAAGATCACGGCTATTCGAATAGATTAACTTCCCTGCAGGGGTGCACCACATAGCCCAACACGCTCGATCCCATTTGGCCGGACACACTTTCCGGGGTCATGCCCGGCCTCGGAAGATCAACACGTCGCAGCCCCACCTAGGCAAAACAGAGAGGCCAGCACGCCGGTCTAAACCTAAGCGCACAGGGGTCTGGGCCCATCGCCCATAGCACACCTGCACGTTGCGTACGCGGCCGAAAGCAGACCTAGCCTAATGGCGTTCCAGTCCAATTCGGCGCGCGCCGCTCCGTCGCTGACGTCTGAAGTGCTTCGGCTGATACCACGACGTCGGGATACCCATAACTACTCCCACGTAGATGGTTAGTGCGTATAGGCTCGTAGCCAGACTCAGATCAAATACCAAGATCTCGTTAAGCGTGTTAAGTATC
>NC_041383.1:534138685-534139623 GCF_002162155.2 Triticum dicoccoides | reverse complement strand
GGGGATAGCTAGTCTTATCGAAGACTACGCTTCTGGTCACCTTCGTCTTGCAACAGGCAGAAGAGGGTAGGTCGAAGTCCTCCAAGTAGCATCTCCAAGTAACATCTCATAGCATAATCCTACCCGGCGATCCCCTCCTCATATCCCTGAGGTAGAGCGACCACCGGTTGTATCTGGCACTTGGAAGGGTGTGTTTTATTAAGTATCCGGTTCTAGTTGTCATAAGGTCAAGGTACAACTCCAAGTCGTCCTGTTACCGAAGATCACGGCTATTCGAATAGATTAACTTCCCTGCAGGGGTGCACCACATAGCCCAACACGCTCGATCCCATTTGGCCGGACACACTTTCCGGGGTCATGCCCGGCCTCGGAAGATCAACACGTCGCAGCCCCACCTAGGCAAAACAGAGAGGCCAGCACGCCGGTCTAAACCTAAGCGCACAGGGGTCTGGGCCCATCGCCCATAGCACACCTGCACGTTGTGTACGTGGCCGAAAGCAGACCTAGCCTAATGGCGTTCCAGTCCAATTCGGCGCGCGCCGCTCCGTCGCTGACGTCTGAAGTGCTTCGGCTGATACCACGACGTCGGGATACCCATAACTACTCCCACGTAGATGGTTAGTGCGTATAGGCTCGTAGCCAGACTCAGATCAAATACCAAGATCTCGTTAAGCGTGTTAAGTATCCGCGAACGCCGAACAGGGCCAGGCCCACCTGTCTCCTAGGTGGTCTCAACCTGCCCTGTCGCTCCGCCACAAAAGATCCACACAGAGGGCCGTCGGGACAAAGGTCCTTTCAGCCCCCAATCCGTGAATCACTCGCGGGTACTCTTCGAGCTGACCCGACTTTAGTCACCATCTGTATAGTATGTATGTATGTATAGTATATACCCGTGATCACCTCCCAGGTGATCACGGCCCGATAGTATAGCAAGGCAG
>NC_041383.1:534136589-534138223 GCF_002162155.2 Triticum dicoccoides | reverse complement strand
GAAATTTTATCTGGCAAAATACCAGAAGAGTACGACTCGTGAAAACTTTCGAGTTCACACATATTAAGGAAGGCATAGGTTCAACCCATCGGGGCATCTTAGAATCCTATACCAGAATCTTTTAGAAGTAATTAACTCAAGCTCGAAGACATAGCATGGTTGAGAAAGCAGACGATACAATTTACCAAAGGCATTGTGTATCAGAGAAAAGGCTCATAAGGTTATTGAATATGAAGGGCGTTGTCAGATAAAATCCAACAAAGGATCTGGTGGTCCACAAGGGATCTGACGTGAGCATCGGTACTCAACTAGAGGAAGCAAATTATAGAAACAACTGACTAACTCAATTGTCAAATGCAAAGGAATTATGATTTCCAAATCAAGGGATCAGAAGCAATGCTCTGATTAGGGGTGGATAAGTTGAATAGCCTTAGGGTACAATCAAAGACAATTGGATTGGTCGAGAACCAATTCCAGTTAAAAGGATGGCAGCTCAGCCGGAAAATTAATTTATAAGGATCAATGATGATTGCGTGTATTCACAAACATATTGAGTCAACGGACTCAAAATGATAATGACAAGGAATGTCATTAAGACTACGAGACTTATGGGATTAACCATAATGCAAGCAAGCAAGAATTTCAAGAGCCAAAGGCTCCAGAGGATTTTAGGAAGATCGAATATTATTTTAAAGACTTTTGTGAAACACATGAACAACTGGGGATGAGCGGATACTCGGCAAGCGCGAGTAATTATCCGTAGGGGTATTCATGCAGCAAAGAACTGCTAGGCAGTAGGCACGAAGTATTCTCGGAACAATAGAGAAAACTTCGGGTATCTTGTAATAACAAGAACAATGGGGAATGATCGTAAGAATGGAAAGTGTAAGTAGTTATCCATAAGGATTTATCGGTTGTCGGGAATAGCAAAAGTGATGGGCACAAAGTCTCGAGAGAATATCAAAGAGTATCTCCGAAATCTTCTGGTGCAGTCGGTGACCATCTGGACTGAAGGGGCTCTCCGGGAGAAAGTATTTTGGAGAACCTAAAGTTAGTTTTTAGTAAAAATCGTTTAACCCGAATAGAAGAGGGTTCAGAATCCCAGAGTAAAGGTCGAGGAATAAAAGATCCTAATACCTCACGATGGCGACGTGGGCCCATGGGCCACACAGCCATGTTAGTAAAAGTTTTTCAATGACTAGACTCGACTTCGGCCAAGGAGTTGGAAAGGGGGATTCCTACAGGCAGTTGGCTCTGATACCAACTTGTGACGCCCCCGATTCAATCGTACACTAATCATACACGCAAACGTGTACGATCAAGATCAGGGACTCACGGGAAGATATCACAACACAACTCTACAAATAAAATAAGTCATACAAGCATCATAATACAAGCCAGGGGCCTCGAGGGCTCGAATACAAGTGCTCGATCATAGACGAGTCAGCGGAAGCAACAATATCTGAGTACAGACATAAGTTAAACAAGTTGCCATAAGATGGCTAGCACAAACTGGGATACAGATCGAAAGAGGCGCAGGCCTCCTGCCTGGGATCCTCCTAACTACTCCTGGTCGTCGTCAGCGGGCAGCACGTAGTAGTAGGCACCTCCAGTGTAGTAGGGGTCGTCGTCGA